>NC_059196.1:33035584-33138084 GCF_020615455.1 Coregonus clupeaformis
CACACACACACATGCGCAGGCACGCACACAGGGGACTGAGGCGAGCATATATGAAGACTTCATATGATGTAGAAGAGAGGAGCAGTGAACATAATGTTTTCATTGTCTATCTTGTCTACATGTCACCAATATCATAGTTGTAGACCATAGCTATCAATCACCATTACTGTATTCCATATTCTTCCTTTATGCCTTTCTCTTCCCATCTTTCCCACTCCCCCATCTATCTCCTACCATCTTCTACTCCCCCCTCAATCTCCTACCATCTTCTACTCCCCCCTCTATCTCCTACCATCTTTTACTCCCCCCTCTATCTCCTAGCATCTTCTACTCCCCCTCAATCTCCTACCATCTTCTACTCCCTCCTCTATCTCCTACCATCTTCTACTCCCCCCTCTATCTCCTACCATCTTCTACACCCTCCTCTTTTTCCCACCATCTCCCTCTATCCCCTACCCCCCTCACTCTCTACACTCCAGGGTTGTCAGTTTGTCGGGTCTTTGATTTACATGCTAGGGAACATGTGGAAATTACATTAGTCGCAATAACATGAGAAATAAAAAAACCCGGACAGAGATAGATGGCTGAGCTAATGAAGCAAAAGTGGGGCTCGGATAGTGAGCTCCACACACATCCCAGATGGAAGATCCCGGAATAGATCTGTGAGTTTCTCCCACTTATTTCATTCCATTTAGAAAAATTAGTGCAGACAGTTGAAGCTGACAGGAGATTTGAAAAATATACACTACTGGTCAAAAGTTTTAGAACACCTACTCATTCAAGGGTTTTTCTTTATTTTTACTATTTTCAACATTGTAGAATAATAGTGAAGATATCAAAACTATTAAATAAAACATATGGAATCAAGTAGTAACCAAAAAAGTGTTAAACAAATCAAAATGTATGTTATATTGGAGATTCTTCAAATAGCCACCCTTTGCCTTGATGACAGCTTTGCACACTCTTGGCATTCTCTCAACCAGCTTCACCTGGAATTATTTTCCAACAGTCTTCAAGGAGTTCCCACATATGCTGAGCACTTGTTCGCTGCTTTTCCTTCACTCTGCGGTCCGACTCATCCCAAACCATCTCAATTTGGTTGAGGTCGGGGGATTGTGGAGGCCAGGTCATCTGATGCAGCACTCCTTCTTGGTAAAATAGCCCTTACACATCCTGGAGGTGTGCTGGGTCATTGTCCTGTTGAAAACAAATATTGTCCCACTAAGCCCAAACCAGATGGGATGGCCTGTCGCTGCAGAATGCTATTGTAGCCATTCTGGTTGAGTGTGCCTTGAATTCTAAATAAATCACAGACAGTGTCACCAGCAAAACACCCCCACACCATAACACCTCCTCCTCCATGCTTTACGGTGAGAAATACACATGCGGAGATAATCCGTTCACCCACACCGCGTCTCACAAAGACACGGCGGTTGGAACCGAAAATCACAAATTTGGACTCCAGACCAAAGGACAAATTGCTCGTGATTCTTGGCCCAAGCAAGTCTCTTCTTATTATTGGTGTCCTTTAGTAGTGGTTTCTTTGCAGCAATTCGACCATGATGGCCTAATTCACACAGTCTCCTCTGAACAGTTGATGTTGAGATGTGTCTGTTACTTGAACTCTGTGAAGCATTTATTTGGGCTGCAATTTCTGAAGCTGGTAACTCTAATGAACTTATCCTCTGCAGCAGACGTAACGCTGGGTCTTCCATTCCTGTGGCGGTCCTCATGAGAGCCAGTTTTATCATAGTGCTTGATGGTTTTTGCGACTGCACTTGAAGAAACTTTCAAAGTTCTTGAAATTTTCTGGATTGACCTTGATGTCTTAAAGTAATGATGGACTGTCGTTTCTCTTTGCTTATTTGAGCTGTTCTTGCCATAATATGGACTTGGTTTTTTACCAAATAGGGTTATCTTCTGTATACCCCCCCCACTACCTTGTCAAACGCATTAAGAAGGAAATAAATTCCACAAATTAACATTAAGAAGGCAAACCTGTTAATTGAAATGAATATTTTGAAGAATCTCAAATATATAATACATTTACATTTGTTTAACACTTTTTGGATACTACATGATTCCATATGTGTTATTTCATAGTTTTGATGTCTTCACTATTATTCTACAATGTTAAAATAGTAAAAATAAAGAAAAACCCTTGAATGAGTAGGTGTTCTAAAACTTTTGACCGGCAGTGTATATGAAAGATTTCAGCGCTGATTGTGTATAAGTTTTTATAAGTTTCTCCTAATCAGGTCAAATGGTCAGGAAAACCTCCAGGCCCTAATTATGTAGAACTAGTCATATGATTAAGGTTGGCTGGATACATGGACTGAGGTAGTGGGTACATGGACTGAGGTAGTTAAAACATGGACTGAGGTAGTGGTACATGGACTGAGGTAGTGGATATATGGACTGAGGTAATGGATACATGGACTGAGGTAATGGATACATGGACTGAGGTAGTGGATATATGGACTGAGGTAATGGATACATGGACTGAGGTAATGGATACATGGACTGAGGTAGTGGATACATGGACTGAGGTAGTGGATACATGGACTGAGGTAGTGGATATATGGACTGAGGTAGTGGATACATAGACTGAGGTAATGAATACATGGACTGAGATAGTGGATACATAGACTGAGGTAGTGAATACAGTACATGGCCTGAGGTAGTGGATACATGGACTGAGGTAGTGGATACATGGACTGAGGTAGTGAATACATGGACTGAGGTAGTGGATAAATGGACTGAGGTAGTGGATACATGGACTGAAGTAGTGGATACATGGACTGAGGTAGTGGATACATGGACTGAGGTAGTGAATACATGGACTGAGGTAGTGAATACGTGGACTGAGGTAGTGAATATACATGGACTGATGTAGTGAATACATAGACTGAGGTAGTGGATAAATGGACTGAGGTAGTGGATATATGGACTGAGGTAATGAATACATGGCCTGAGGTAGTGGATACATGGACTGAGGTAGTGGATACATGGACTGAGGTAGTGAATACATGGACTGAGGTAGTGGATACATGGACTGAGGTAGTGGATACATGGACTGAGGTAGTGGATATATGGACTGAGGTAATGAATACATGGCCTGAGGTAGTGGATACATGGACTGAGGTAGTGGATACATGGACTGAGGTAGTGAATACATGGACTGAGGTAGTGGATACATGGACTGAGGTAGTGGATACATGGACTGAAGTAGTGCATACATGGACTGATGTAGTGAATACATAGACTGAGGTAGTGAATACATGGACTGAGGTAGTTACAGTATATGATGTATGTTGAAATAAGCTCTACATTTCCTCTACAGTAGAGCCTGAAGGCCAGAACACTCATAACAATAACTGTGACTGCCTGGGAGAGCAATACTACAATTTATAATCACTCTCCGTGAGTTTCTTTCCTACAGGTGTGCTATCTTAATTTGAACAGTTTCTCACAGCAGAAAAATAATCATGCAGCAACAGGAAATGTGAATTATTATGTGGATATAATTAATGGATATTTTTGTAGAGGTTGATAAATTTTTTTGTCAGGGAAAATCAAGTCTGAAATGTTCAACTGGAAATTACAAACTTTAGAAGCCTTTTTAAACCTTGAATACACTACAAGTTTGCATGTCCTGCTGCACAATAAAATTATCTGCGACAACAGAGTGATCAAATTAAGATGGTACATCTGTAAGTAGAACTGAATGGTGCTCCCACTCAATGCTATGCTATGTTCTGTGAACCATATAGTCAACAAAGCCAACTGATTATTCTTTAGGATGGCTGCTGCTTTCTTGGCCCTTGTGTAAGAACTTTATGATCCATACTCCCTCCCAGTGAAATTCTTTAGAGAGCTTCAGTTGATAGAGGTACATGTGTATGTGTGACTCAAGGACGGAGAGATAAATAAAAAATATGAATAGATAGATAGAACATACAAGGGACATGTGGTCAGTAAGGAGTGTGTGGGAGAGCATTGTGGTGTCCTGAGCTGCATTTGTGTGTCTGTGTGTGTGCTTCCTTGCTCGCATGCGTGCGTGTGGGTATGAATGAATGTGTGAGTATGTGTGGGTGTTTGAGAGAGAGTTTGTGCGTGCTCTGTCGATGAGAACTGCCTGAATTTGGAATTTAAAAGGAGCCTCTATCTGTTGCCCTCATGTTAGGCGATGTGTGGAAGTTAAAAGCAAGTGCCTCTCCCATTTCTTCTCACAGCAGCAGTGATGGCTGGGAAATATGCGAGAGGAGATTACATTGAAGTGTGGCTCTCAGTGTTTCCTGCCTAGCTTGAAGGACTGAGCGGGGTGGAAATGAGACTGAGCTAGCCTGAAGCGCCCTGAGTTATCAGGGGAGATAGAGACAGACACAGACAGAGAGAGAGAGAGAGAGAGAGAGAGAGAGAGAGAGAGAGAGAGAGAGAGAGAGAGATTCATATACGTTTCTGTGAAACTCAAACACTGGAGGAGTCTGGAGGAGGAAAGTGTTGCAGATAACAGGGAAGTGGAGAAAAAGAGGGGAACAGGAATGAACTAAACTATCAGAAGCCAGAGTTATAGACTGGGTGGCTGATTTTAAATACAGATGTAGGATTTGAGCCAGTTTACTACAGCAGGAAAATAATCCTCCAGCAACAGGAAATGTGAATTATTATGTGTATTATAATTAATGGACATTTTTGTAGGGGGTTGCTACCTTTTTTTGTAAGGGAAAATCACATCTGAAATGTATAAGTGGGAATTACAAACTTCAGAAGCCTTTTTAAACCTCAAATACACTACAGGGTGATCAAATTTAGATCTGTATAAACTGGAAGCCTTGAGGGCCTGTATAATAATTATAAAGAAACACAGACACACATACACCGATTTGCTCCGCTAAGTCATAATTGCTGCCTATTTCTGTAGCATTGTAACATATATATTTTCTGCAACATTCTATCATCATCTAAATAATTTGCATCTATATGGACTGACCCATACATATGCTGCAATAGACTGGTACACACTACTCAGGGACACTCATCATATCTGGCATAATTTCAGTAAACCATTAGTTGTACTGTAGCATTTCCAAGAAGCACATTAGTCCACAGTAGAGCGCTTCCTCCTACAGAATTACTCATATGGGCTTATGGCATCAGTCAGACAAGGACTCAATGTACCCAATCTTCAGTGCGTGGTATTGCTTTTATCTCAATGCTTTAGTTCAAGGTCTTACAGATACAACCAAATGACAAACAACTTAAGGTTACTTGTACTTACTAAGAGTTTTGAACCTGTTATTTGTTTGTATTAGATTCAGAGGTGAATAACACATAAAAACACTCCACCTTCAAATCTTTTATCATCACTTTATCTTTTTAATTCTACCTTTCATTTGACCTTTTATGTGTCGTTCGCTCTGTTGGCGGACTTCCAAATGTAAAGTTGTCTGTTCAGTCTAAAGTGAAGGGAAGTGAAGTGTTCAGTATGCTTTAGATTAGAGACCATAAATTGGCAGCACCAGATGGACTCACTAATTGGGCATAAAGAGTAGTTGCTAAGTCAAATCAAAGTCCCTTTTTATTAGATTAAAGAATAATTCACTTTTACATTTTCACAAAAGCATTTCTCCACCCAGAGATGGGCAGTATATATGTATTTCAATTGCTTCTGAGTATTTTGTAATTTGTGTTACTCTGGGCTGAACTACACTCCAATATATTTTGTAACAAGATACTTTCGTGAGCTGTAATTTGTATTTTCAAAATACAAAATACCATTCAATACAATTTATATAACGGTTGTGGCCGCCTTTCACCATGCATTGACATCAGACGTCCAACGGCACTATGGTTTGATAAGAGCATCTGCTAAATGAACTAAATATAAATGCATATGTATAAATGAACAATTGCAAAGCATGCTGAATATTATTCTAATGAGCTCCGCCCCTAAACAAGGCCAATAATTATACCCAGCATGCTTTGCAGTTCATTTTGGTATGTTCATTTTCACATATAGATTTTATATTTAACATTTTGGTCATTTAGCAGACACTCTTATCCAGAGTGACTTATAGTCAGTACTGTCACGGCTTCCTCCGAAGCTGCCACCTCTCCTTGTTCGGCCAGGCTTCGGCGTTTGTCGTCACCGGCCTTCTAGCCACTGCCGCTCCTCATCTCATCATTCCATTTGTTTTGTCTTGTTTATTACACACACCTGGTTCATATCCCCACATCAGTACCTGTATAAGTGTTCCCTCTGCCCCTTTGTCTTTGTGTGTGATTGTTTATTGTGGAGGATAGTGTAGCTCCATGGAGCTCCATGTATTTTGTGTTGCTGGGATATTTCCCCGTGTGCCTTGTATTTTCCAGTGCGCCTGTTTTGCGCACTAGAGTGTTCGACGCATTTCTGCGTAACCCTGTATTTGCGGAATAAAGCCTGTTATTCTGTGATTTACCCTCCTGCGCCTGACTCCTTCGACATCACCTCATCACAAGTACACTCAACTAAGGTAGATAAACAACAACATATCACAGTCATAGCAAGTAAAACGTTTCTGTAACCATTACTGAGAATGTTGTTGCTGTTCGGGCCGGCTACTTGCAAATGTTTTTCTGTGTTTTAAAATACAAAAACATGTATTTTAATTAAATACATTTCAAAATACAAGTATTTTGTAGTTTATTTTGATACATTGATCTTTATAGTATTTTGTCATTGTATTTTGTCATTTTTGCCCATCCCTGTCTCCACCTATGCATTTTGAATCATAATGTAAAATAAATAAGCCTTATTTGCTCTGAGAAATCTCCCATTAGCTTTCATTCAGAAAAGTCAACCTCCTCTGCTAAGGCCTGCACCTCCTGTAGACAGAGTAGAAGCAGGAGTCTGTAGCTCTTCCAGTGTTAGGGGTAATGTGTTACAAAAGTGATGTAATCAGATAACTTTTATGAGTAACTGAGTAAAGTAAACTTTTACTTTTTCAAATTGGGTAACATTATTAGTTACTTGGTCAAACAACACGTGCGTTACTTTCCAAATCAAGTTTTCAAGTTTTTAATGTCACATGCACAAGTACAGTAAAATGCAAGCTCTAAACCCAACAATGCAGTAATCAATAACAATGTAATACTACAAATAACAAGGTAGAACAAAAACACACAAGAAATAGAAATAAAAAATAAGAAGAACACGATCGATAGAGGTAGATATGTATAGGGGTAAGGTGACTATAGGATATATGATAAACAGAGTAACAGCAGCGTATATGATGATTGTATGTGAGGGGGTGTGTGTAGAGTCAGTATAAATGTATGTGTGTTTGAGTAAATGATGGAGTGAGTGTTTGTATGTGTATTGGAGTGTCAGTGTGTGTAGTGTGTAGGGCCCTGTTAATGTGCATAGAGAGAGAAACAAGAACAACATACAAAGGTCAGCTATTTAGTTAGCTATATATCAGTCTTATGGCATGGGGATAGAAGCTGTTCAGGAGCCTGTTGGTGTCAGACTTGATGCACCGGTACCTCTTGCCGGGCGGAAGCAGAGAGAACAGTCTATGGCTTGGGTCTATGGTCTCTCACTACTTATAGCTGTATAGTCCATTTGTTTGTGTTGTTGGTCTTGGCTAGCTTAATGTTCCGGTTGCTAGCTAGCGAGCACTCACTCACGTGGCTGCTAGCGCCGTCATGAAAAAGGGCATGAGGGAAGCCCTACAACATTACGTTTTTCTAAGTAGTGAGAACGCTCAAGAGCAGGCAATTTGAAAAGTAATATTTAGACATGTTGTAACCAAGGTAATCATGGGGTAACCACGGGGGCCGCCGGTGTTCTATCTTATACTGACTGGGAGTATAACAAGAACTGGTGGCTCGAGAGAAAGATTTTGAATGAAAAGATAGGAAATCTGTACAGATGTTTGGCTTACAGTATTTATTATGGCAAATGAAGCAGCCCATATACACTACCGGTCAAAAGTTTTAGAACACCTACTCATTCAAGGGTTGTTCTTAATTTTTTTACTATTTTCTACGTTGTAGAATAATAGTGAAGACATCAACACTATGAAATAACACATATCGAATCATGTAGTAACCAAAAAAGTATTGAACAAATCAAAATATATTATATATTTGACATTCAAATATTTGACATTCAAATAGCCACCCTTTGCCTTGACGACAGCTTTGCACACTCTTGGCATTCTCTCAACCAGCTTCACCTGGAATGCTTTTCCAATAGTCTTGAAGGAGTTCCCACAAATGATGAGCACCTGTTGGCTGCTTTCCTTCACTCTGGAGTCCGACTCATCCCAAACCATCTCAATTTGGTTGAGGTCGGGGGATTGTGGAGGCCAGGACATCTGATGCAGCACTCCATCACTCTCCTTCTTGGTAAAATAGCCCTTACACAGCCTGGAGTTGGGTCATTGTCCTGTTGAAAAACAAATGATAGTCCCACTAAGCCCAAACCAGATGGGATGGCGTATCACTGCAGAATGCTGTGGTAGCCATGCTGGTTAAGTGTGCCTTGAATTCTAAATAAATCACAGACAGTGTCACCAGCAAAGCACCCCCACACCATAACACCTCCTCCTCCATGCTTTACGGTGGGAAATACACATGCAGAGATCATCCGTTCACCCACACCGTATCTCACAAAGACATGGCGGTTGGAACCAAAAATCTCAAATGTGGACTCCAGACCAAAGGACAAATTTCCACCGGTCTAATGTCAATTGCTCGTGTTTCTTGGCCCATGCTAGTCTCTTCTTCTTATTGGTGTCCTTTAGTAGTGGTTTCTTTGCAGCAATTTGACCATGAAGGCCTGATTCACACAGTCTCATGTGAACAGTTGATGTTGAGATGTGTCTCTGTTACTTGAACTCTGTGAAGCATTTATTTGGGCTTCAATTTCTGAAGCTGGTAACTCTAATGAACTTATCCTCTGCAGCAGAGGTAACTCTGGGTCTTCCATTCCTGTGGCGGTCCTCATGAGAGCCAGTTTCATCATAGCGCTTGATGATTTTTGCGACTGCACAAAGTTGTTGAAATGTTTCCGTATTGACTGACCTTCATGTCTTAAAGTAATGATGGACTGTCGTTTCTCTTTGCTTATTTGAGCTGTTCTTGCCATAATATGGACTTGGTCTTTATTCCCCCCCCTATGTTGTCACAACACAACTGATTGGCTCAAACGCATTAAGAAGGAAAGAAATTCCACAAATTAACTTTTAAGAAGGCACACCTGTTAATTGAAATGCATTCCAGGTGACTACCTCATGAAGCTGGTTGAGAGAATGCCAAGAGTGTGCAAAGCTTTCATCAAGGCAAAGGGCCAAGCTGCTTGGCGATGGTCTTGTAGCCCATTCCAGCCTTGTGTAGGTCTACAATCTTGTCCCTGACATCCTTGGAGAGCTCTTTGGTCTTGGCCATGGTGTAGAGTTTGGAATCTGATTGATTGATTGCTTCTGTGGACAGGTGTCTTTTTTACAGGTAACAAACTGAGATTAGGAGCACTCCCTTTAAGAGTGTGCTCCTAATCTCAGCTCGTTACCTGTATATAAGACACCTGGGAGCCAGAAATCTTTCTGATTGAGAGGGGGTCAAATACTTTTATCCCTCATTAAAATGCAAATCAATTTATAACATTTTTGACATGCCTTTTTCTGGATTTTTGTGTTGCTATTCTGTCTCTCACTGTTCAAATAAACCTACCATTAAAATGATAGACTGATCATTTCTTTGTCAGTGGGCAAACGTACAAAATCAGCAGGGGATCAAATACTTTTTTCCCTCACTGTAGTATATTACTTTTTCAAGTAACTAATGACAACAATGATCTCCTCCCACCTCTTCTTCTTCGGTGGTTCACTAACCCGTCAGGAGACAAAACACGAGGTGGTAGAGAGAGAAAAAAATATAATTGCAAAGACGATTTGGTTCATTGAGGAAGCAGATTGCATTTCAGTACTTCATTAATAAATGAGTTATGGAGCAGTGGCAGAATGATGGTCTCTGTGCTCAGGACAGGGTCTACAGAACGCTACAGTAAACTCAAGCCCATAACTACAGACCAATCACAGTGCAATTCTGGTATGTAGAACATGTAATGGAAGCTGTTTCACTGAAGTTGGCCAGGATATGAGACAAAAGCATTCTGAAGCAGCAATGTTTCCGTCCACAGCTGGAATGAAGGCTGTGTTTTGTCCCTAAAGGGTTAAGGAATATAGCATCTATATATACTGTGTACTTAAGCTGATCACATATTGAGTTTGAGTGAGAGTGAGTGAGTGATTGAGTGAGTGAGTGAGTGAGTGAGTGAGTGAGTGAGTGAGTGAGTGAGTGAGTGAGAGAGAGTATCCGAGGCACTGCCCAGGGGTCAAAGTCCAGTCCTCCACAAAATGGCATAGCACATAAGGGATAGTGTTTAATTACCAGGCAGAGAAAAGGAATGAACGAAGCGAAAGAGGAGAGGCATTGGTCTGCCTCGGAACAGACCTGATATTTCTCTGTCTCGCAAAAATGTAATAAATCTGTTTCTTTTTAATACAATTTTTTCAAGCAATGTCTTTGAACTCCTGGAATCTGAAGGAATATAGACACAGCGGTGCCTGTTCAAAACATCTGTTAGCGTATTAAAAGCAACCCTCTAGCCTCTCCCATCTTTTCCTCCACTCATTCAATTATTTTTCAAAGGCACAAAAGGTCTTTAGGGCATCTCTAATCCAATATGTTTTTTTCAACATCTTAATACTTAATCTTTAATCAATCTGTCTAAATTAACACGCCAGATAGGTACCATTTATACTCTATGACAGCAAATATGTTCATTCAATGAATTGAATCACTGGTGGGACAAGTTAATACACTGTCAGGGCTTTTGCTACAAAAGCACATATTAGGCTACACATTATGCAGGTTTACTACTATGCTAATGATATCTATTCACCATCCACTACTAGCCTGCTGTATGGTGAGGAGGAGCCGCTACCAGCTAGATGCTACCCACTAGGCACAACCCGCTAGGCGCTACCCGATTGGCTAATGAGAGGCTGTTTAATGCTATCTATCCACCATTCAGCCCTAGCCTGCTGTATGGTGAGGAGGAGCCTCTAACTGCTAGGCTGTTTGTAATTAGCAGTGTGTGGAGGAGCGTTACGCTAGCTCTCTGTCTCCCATTCAGACCGACAGCACAGAGGCTAATTAATCACAACACATTAGCCTCACTGTGTGCATGTATCTGTTTACCCTGCTTCATTATGAGGATCCTCAGACGCTCATCACATTACCAGACAGTCCCACCCAAATAGAAGACTCCTGCTGTTAGCTACCAGTGAATATGGAGGGACAGAGTGTCTGTCTGAAATAGGATACTTATCAAATAAATTAAAATGAAGTAAATGTATGTGTGATGGTGTTTAGTGAGCCCAGATATTTTATTGAAGCTAGTGATATAGAAATATTTTGCCTGAGGGTGTTTGTCAGGTTACAATCATTGGTTTTGATTGAACACGGCACCAAGATTACTGTATCTGTGTAATTGAGGTAAATAGGACTGTGCATACCATAGAACCGGGGTATTCAAATCTTACCCTACGAGGTCCGGACTACTGCTGGTTTTCTGTTCTACCTGATTATTGATTGCACCTACCTGGTGTCCAATGTCTAAATCAGTCCCTGATTATAGGGCAGGGATCTTCAATTCCGGTCCTGGAGGGCCAAAACACTTCTGTTTTTTATTTCTACCTGGTAGTTAATTGCACTCACCTGGTGTCCCAGGTCTGAAATAGCCCCTGATTAGAAGGAGAGGATGAAAAACAGAGGTGTTTCGGCCCTCCAGGACCGGAATTGAAGAACCCTGTTATAGGGGAAGAATGAGGAAAAAGCAGTGGAACTAGCTTCGAGGTCCAGATTTGAATTTGAGGGCCATCGAACATACTAACATATCACATGTAGATGTGAACATGTGCACCTGCAGTTACAGTCCCTATAGGTATACTTAAATGATCAACAACCATCCCTAAGAACAACTCATTCCACAGAAAAAGCACAGACTCAACATACTGTAGGAACAAGCTAACTAACACAGACATAGTCACACCACACAGAGCAGTACAGAGGGGGAGCAGTGAAACTACTTTACAAGATGAGCTGGATCACTCAAGTGATGGGAAACGGCAGTTGGTTTGTGTGCATATGGGTGTGTATGGTGCACTGGAGTCTTGCAAACCTTTCAGCATTGCCCTTGTATTGATTCAGCTATGAGTACTGGGGTGAAGGTGTGGTTGCCTTTTTGTTGTTTGTGAAGACCTGCTTATAGTAGAACACCAGAGGATAGGAAGACTGACTGATTTCCCAAGTGAACATTCAGAAAGTGTGCGTATGCATTTTGTGTGTGTCTGCATGTGCGTATGTGCTCGTGTCTCCCCGCTGCGTCCCTAACCATTCAGCCACATTAGTAAGTGAGGAGAGGCTGTATCCTGTGGCTGTAATGCTGCTCTCTGTACAGCCTAGCCATTAACCCCACCTCACCCAGTACTTAATGCTGTAAAATAGCAGCCGTACAAACAGCCTCTCTGGAATAGCAGTATAATGGGCACTCCAGTTGGTGGGAGCTGATTGACTAATTATCCACTATAGCTTAAAAGTTCATGTAGACACTTAAAAAGCCCATGTGAGGTTTAGCAGTTGGAATTGTTGGACATGATTTCCAATGGGCCTGTTATGGGCCTGTGTGTGTGTGTGTGCTGGCTGACATTGTGTCAGTAAAAGAGAGGGAGAGAGAGGTATTAAGTCAAGGCATTGTAATTACAGTTTTTCTCAATTGCTAAAACACAATTTCTGAAACCTTGCTCCATTTCCTGAAAACATTACAGTTTTTCTCAATTGTTTACACACAAATACTGGTACTTGAGACACAATGACCACAACATGTAACTCATGCACCAACCCCCTGAACCAATTCTGCTAAACTATAAGCACAATTCCTGCTTTACACTCAAATTGCAGTTCTACAACACACTTTTTTCAAAACACTACACACAAATCTTTGCATTTGGCACAATTTTCATGCAGAAAATCTCTTGTTTTCACAATGAACACACTGCCATTCAAATATGCACACTGACTCATCACATGGGCAAACACCCGTCACACAGTTTTACAATTAGCAATCAGAGCTTTAGCATAAAAGGGCAACAGGTGAGCTCTTCTGTTTTGGAGCAATGGATGCCAACATTGGAAACAGAGGCAGAGCCAGAGGAGTGAGAGTAAGAGGACGAGGACGAGGAAGGCCAAGGACCGTAATCTCTGATGAGATCCGAGCCACTTTGGTTGATCATGTGGCCAACCATGGTCTTACAATGAGGGAGGCTGGGCAAAGAGTACAGCCAAATTTGAGCAGGTACACTGTAGCATCCATCATCCGGACATTCCGAAATGAGAATAGGTAAGAAATCTACTCTCACTAGAAAATTGCAGTACTGTACAGTAGTACAGTATTGCCTGTGGACTGTTCTGTAGGACTGTAACATTTTTCTAGTGTTTCAAGTATTTGGGAAATGTATTTCTACTTTGTATTTACAGCATTTTACTATTTGTTTGGCAGAACTGCAAGATTACCAACACAAGGTGGTCGGGAACGTGTTCTATCTCCTGAATCTATTCCTGGACACCCTACACAACACACTCATTCCACCAGATCAGGTAGATGGCCCAGAGCAGCTCAGGTACGTTGTCATTTGGGACAACGTAAGTTTCCACAGGGCTGCTCTGGTTCGTAACTGGTTCACTGCCCACCCACGCTTTTTAGTTGTTTATCTCCCTCCATATTCTCCATTCCTCAATCCTATTGAGGAATTTTTTTCTGCCTGGAGATGGAAAGTGTATGACCGAAATCCACAAACGCGTATACCTCTTCTCCAAGCTATGGAAGACGCATGTGGAGATATAGCAGCTGATGCTTTTCATGGCTGGAATCGCCATGCTAGGCGATATTTCCCCCGCTGCTTGGCCAGGGAAAACATTGCTTGTGATGTGGATGAGGTGCTGTGGCCAGACCGCAACAGAAGAGAGGATGCAGCATAGTTTCTTTTTTTTTCTTTCTTTTTTTTTACTGTAACTGTATACATTAAATTCTTCTGTTTTGTATGTAGACCACTGTATGTGCAACTTTGTGTTGGTTGGGAATGGGATGTACACTGTGTACATTGTTTTTGTGGGAAAAATGAAATATATTTGTTACCGTGTATTTGTGTGTTCTGAGTATAAAAACAATATTCTCAAATATTTTACAACACACAGGTGTATGTACTGTCTGTAGTAATGGCAACACTGAAACAAAAAAAGGCCTAAGTCATTATGATGAATGGAGAAGAAGTGTTTTCCATTCATCATAGTGTTTTACATTGAGCACATCAGTGTTCAACTGGTTCTTATAAATGTCTATTCATATGGTGGTGTGTGTGTGTCATTTGAAAAAAAAATACCATTTTGATAAGAAATAACATTGTTTTGAATGTAAAGTTTCATTTTGCTGGAGAATTGAGGGGTTTTGCCCATTGTGTGTGTGTGTTTTGATTTGTGTGTAGAGTTCTGAGAATATGAGGCATGCTTTCAGAAAATGTGTGTAAACAATCGAGAAAAACTGTAAACACAAAACCTCATCTTCAAGCACTATTTACAAAACCTCTGACTCCTCTCGCAAAATGAAACATTCGCCTCAAAACAGTTTTACCTGTGTTCAAAATCAAACACTGCTCTCAAATCATAAACAAAGTGATCAAAATGATATACACTCTCAAGCAGTCAATAAACAATACACCGAAAAATTTCAAACACATTGTTCAAAACATACAGTTCTCAGGGAGAAGTACATTTTTAATCTCAAAACAAATTTCATATTTTTCCGTCATTGTCTTTTGATGAACGAAAACATGTTCTATCATAGTAGCTCAAAATTGATCAGAAATTACTACTCTGCTTTGCTCTTTGCAATATTGTTTTTTGTTCTTCCTCCTCCTTGTACCCCTATTTTTACAGTACTGTACCATGCATTTCACAAATTTGTCCTTTGTCTCTGTGATACTGTAATTCTTGTTCTTTGTTGATATGAACCTGCAACCAGTCAAAATCTATTGAGCAGTCAGTACTGTTAACAAATGGAAAGCACAATGTTCAGGGCCATACGATTTGTCCATTGTACAGTATACAGCCTACAATGCACTGTACTACAGTATACAATACTAAAAGGGACAAAAATCAAAGGAGTAAACAATGTGCTTCTTCTTGTCTTTGGGCTGGGTCAGGCCAGAGCACTTCGTCGACATCACAATATTGTCCCTCCTGAGGCAACGGGGGAAGAAGCCTCTTGTGTGCCGTATCCAGCCCTGACATGATTCCTCACCTATATCACCACAGGCTAAATCCATGGCTTGCAGCAGATTTACTCTGGTGTAGGGTTGTTTATCATACTCTTTCCATCTCCAAGAGGAGAAAAACTCCTCAATCGGATTCAGGAAAGGCGAGTATGGAGGGAGGTACAAGTTCATAAACTGCCCATTGATGTTAAACCATTCCCTTACCTGAGCAGCTCGGTGGAAACTGACATTGTCTCACACTATCACATAGGTGGGAATGGGATTCTCATTTAGCTCTTGAACCTGCTGCTCAAATAAAATATATCTTAGATTGGCAATAAATCTTAGAAGGTGCTGGGTGTTATATGGCCCGAGTGTAACATGGTGATGTAGAACACCATGGTTGCTGATAGCAGCACAGATTGTGACATTGCCACCTCATTGACCAGGGACTTCAACAATGGCCCGCTGTCCAATCAAAGATTAACTCATGGGGTCTGTCCAAGGATTCCAAGTCAAATATTGTCTGTGTAGAATACAATATAATATATGTAGGATTTTGTAAGTCGTACAGAGACAGTGCTATACTGTAGAGTACAATTAGGCCTACTGTATGCACTTCTGATTCACATACATTGTATGTACTGAAGAGTAATGTCATTCACATAGTATGTGTTAGTACTGTAGACAATCTGGATTACAGTAAATGTTTCTGAATGTACACTTACTTACACATACTGAGCTCGCAGTTCTTTCACCCTTGGTGAGTTGCGCTCAAAAGGTACTCTGTATACTTGTTTCATTCGCATCCTGTTACGATGGAGGACACGGTCAATTGTGGAAATGCTCACACTGTCGATTCCCTGGAAGTGTGTGTTGTCTTGTATCACTCGTTCCTGGATTTCTCTGAGTCGTATTGCATTATCTTGAAGGACCATGCCAACTATAACGGCCTCTTGCTCCCAAGTGAATATAGCTGTCTTTCCACCTGCATGTAGCAGCCTTGCAATTCTACAAAATGTAGTTGTGCAGTTACAAAACATATTCATGCAGTACAATACATACAGTGATAAACTTTACAAATGTCTATTGAAACAGCTGCATATAGTGTAGTACAGTAAATTTGCAATTACAAAAATACAGTAGTATACTGTACCTGTTCTCTTCTCTGAATGTCCTTACTATGGTGGACACAGAAAATCGGCTCAAATTGAGTTGCACTCTGAGTCCTGCTTCCCTCATTGTCAGTCCATGGACAAGAACATGGTCTATGACTGTTGCTCGAATTTCATCAGATATTTCCACTCTTTGTCTTCCTCTTCCTCTTCGTCCTCCTCTTCCTCTTTCTTGCCCTCCTCCTCCTCGTCCTCCTCGTCGCCCACCTCGCATACTCGTCCTCTCACATTGTTTCTTCTATCCATTCTCAGATTTTCTCCTTCCCACCTTCAACAACCTGTTTGCTCTCTGAACTGGCTTATATTGGTTGTGTCACATCATTTGAAACAGGTTAAATCAATTTTGAGTGGTTGTGTTCAATCAATGACATGTGTTCTCTATTTGTATTTGATTGTTGCCACTTGTGTTTACCAGTATGGATGACATGTGCATTAGAGTGCAGAATGTGTTTTGAGAATGAGAATGTGTTTAGAGTTTTTGTCACGATCGTCTGAGGAAACGGACCAATACGCAGCGCGTGGAGTGAACATGATGACTTTATTTAAATAAAAGCAACCACGAAAACAACAAACAAATGACGATAGTGAAGTCCTACAGTGACTATGACTGAACCTGGAACAAAAACCCACCAAACCAAGGAGAAACCACACAGTATAAATATGGCTCCCAATCAGAGATAACGAGCCGACAGCTGACACTCGTTACCTCCGATTGGGAGTCATATGACTAATCAAGCACAATCACCAAACATAGAAATCAACAACCTAGACACCCCAACATAGACATACACCCAAACAAATGAAAATGAACAACCCTGGCTCAAATATCAAAGTCCATGGAGCCAGAGTGTCACAGTACCCCCCCCTAAAGGTGCGAACTCCGGGCGCACCAGCATACAGTCTAGGGGAGGGTCTGGGTGGGCGTCTGTCCATGGTGGCGGCTCTGGCCCAGGTCGTGGTCCCCACCCCACCTTAGTCACTATCCGCTTCCGTAGCCCCCTCCACATGACCACCCCCCAACTAAACCCCACTGGATTAAGGGGCGGCACCGGACTAAGGGGCAGCACCGGACTAAGGGGCAGCACCGGACTAAGGGACAGTACCTGACTAACTGGCTCTGGCGGATCCTGGCTGGACGGCTCTGGCGGATCCTGGCTGGACGGCTCTGGCTGATCCTGTCTGGCAGAAGGCTCTGGCTGATCCTGTCTGGCGGAAGGCTCTGGCTGATCCTGTCTGGCGGAAGGCTCTGGCTGATCCTGTCTGGCGGAAGGCTCTGGCTGATCCTGTCTGGCGGAAGGCTCTGGCTGATCCTGTCTGGCGGAAGGCTCTGGCTGATCCTGTCTGGCGGAAGGCTCTGGCTGATCCTGTCTGGCGGAAGGCTCTGGTTGCTCCTGTCTGGCGGAGAGCTCTAGCGGCTCCGGTCTGGCGGACGGCTCTGAAGGCTCATGGCAGACGGGCGGCTTTGCAGGCTCAGTACAGACGGGCAGTTCCTGCGGCGCTTGGCAGACGGACAGTTCAGACGGCGTTGGGCAGACGGGCAGTTCAGACGGCGTTGGGCAGACGGACAGTTCAGGCCCCGTTGGGCAGACGGCAGACTCTGGCCGTCTGAGGCGCATCGTAGGCCTGGTGCGTGGTGCCGGAACAGGAGGTACCGGGCTGAGGACACGCATCTCAGGGCTAGTGCGGGGAGAAGCAACAGGGCATGCTGGACCCTGGGGACGCACCGTAGGCCTGATGCGTGGTGCCGGAACTGGAGGTACCGGGCTGAGGACACGCATCTCAGGGCTAGTGCGGAGAGAAGCAACAGGGCATGCTGGACCCTGGGGACGCACCGTAGGCCTAGTGCGGAGAGCAGCAACAGGGCATGCTGGACCCTGGGGATGCACATAAGGCCTAGTGCGGAGAGCAGCAACAGGACGCACAGGACTCTGGGGACACACAGGAGGCTTGGTGCGTGGTGTATGCACTGGTGGTAAAGGGCTGGAGACACGCACCGTTTCCCTGGTGCGAGTGGCCGGAACAGGCCGGGCCGGGCTGGCGACGCGCACCGTATCCCTGGTGCGAGTGGCCGGAACAGGCCGGGCCGGGCTGGCGACGCGCACCGTATCCCTGGTGCGAGTGGCCGGAACAGGCCGGGCCGGGCTGGCGACGCGCACCGTATCCCTGGTGCGAGTGGCCGGAACAAGCCGCTGGGCTGGCGAAGCGCACCGTATCCCTGGTGCGAGTGGCCGGAACAGGCCGGGCCGGGCTGGCGAAGCGCACCGGATCCTTGGTGCGAGGAACCGGAACAGGCCGAGCCGGGCTGGAGACGCGCACCGTACACGTGGTGCGAGGGGTCGTAACAGGCCGGACCCTACTGGAGGCACACACCACTGGCTCTACCCCGGGAACTGGAACGGGCCGGACCGGACTGGTAATACACCCCAGTACCACTCGCCGTGCCTCTACATCTCCTTTCCCTACTTTGCCCAGTGACCCCCGTAACCTGGTTGCCCTTTGAATATGCCCCTTCTCTGCCTCCGTCAGCCCTGTGGTAGCCTCCTGCTGCCCAGCCGCCCAAGCCATGTGCCCCCCAAAAACTTTTTGGGGTTGCCTCTCGACCTTCCGACGATGGCCCTGCTGACGCCGTTGCTCCTCTCGCCGTCGCCTCTCCACCGTTTCGCTCCATGGACGGCGATCCATCCCATCCAGGATCTCCTCCCAAGTCCAGGACCCCTTTCCGTCCAAAATCTCCTCCCATGTCCAGGAAGCCTTTGGAGCTGGGTCCTGTTGCCGCTTGACACGCTGCTTGGTCCTTTGATGGTGGGTTTTTCTGTCACGATCGTCTGAGGAAACGGACCAATACGCAGCGCGTGGAGTGAACATGATGACTTTATTTAAATAAAAGCAACCACGAAAACAACAAACAAATGACGATAGTGAAGTCCTACAGTGACTATGACTGAACCTGGAACAAAAACCCACCAAACCAAGGAGAAACCACACAGTATAAATATGGCTCCCAATCAGAGATAACGAGCCGACAGCTGACACTCGTTACCTCCGATTGGGAGTCATATGACTAATCAAGCACAATCACCAAACATAGAAATCAACAACCTAGACACCCCAACATAGACATACACCCAAACAAATGAAAATGAACAACCCTGGCTCAAATATCAAAGTCCATGGAGCCAGAGTGTCACAGTTTTGCTGAAAAGTCTAAGTGAGATCTGCAAATTGTGTTTTACCATGTGAAATGGTTTAAGGTATTGACAACAGACTGCATAATTAGCTAAATGTGTCCAGGCAACTGAGAACTTTGTTCAGCCAATGGGTTTTAGTGTTTTAGCAATTTAGAAAAACTGTAATGAGGTTGAATGTTATCTAGGCAAAGCCCCCTAAAACGTACTATTGTGAGCCCCAGACTGTGTCTCCATAAAATACTCCTGACCACAGCTGAGAGAGAGAGAGAGAGAGAGAGAGAGAGAGAGAGAGATAGGCCCACTCAGATCAGACCTATGCCCCTCCTACCCACCCCATGCCTCAACATGAAAGTCACACATACGCCCAGGCCGTGAAAAGGCAAACAGGCCCAACCCCCACTCTTACACTAGCCCAAGCCGATGGCATGTACCAGATGCTCAGCAAACTCTGCTCACAATTACTGGCCTGAGGCCAAACCACACGACCAACAACATTAGACACTTTATGGAACACAAAGCCTTCACTATTTCATCCCGGAATATCCAAGGCCTGAGGTCATCTGCCTTTGGCCTAAAGAGCAGGAACCTGGACTTGTCATGAGCCCTCTCACTCCACCGGGTTACCACCTTAATGTGTTTCCACTATCTTCCACTCTGCTCATCTCTCTCTCTCTACTCAGCCTAACGAGCTCCACCTGTCCCTGCTCTGCTCGGCTCTAATTACTCTGCCAGCTGCGCTGCATTACCCACTAACCTCTCCCAGTATTTAAAGTCCCGTCTTTCAGCTCTCCTTTGTCAGATCGTCTGCAAAGCTCACACCCGGAACCTGTGTGCTCGCGCTTCTGGCTCACCCTTGTTTTGTGACCCCGGACCTGCCTGATTCTTGGATACTCTTCTGCCCCAGGAAAACCAGACCTGCTCTCTGCCATTACGACTCCTGACTACTCTTCGACCCGGTAACTCTGACCAGCCTTCTGCCTTGCTACAACGTATTTGGATTTCCCTTGAACTGTACTTCTGCCTTGTTTCATCCGCCCCGTTGTGTCTGTGTTTCCTCCCCCCCCAGGACTTCTGGACCACCAACCACCGGCGTCATCGGACGCATCGCTGCCACTGGGGGGGGCACAGACCCAGCACATTGGACGGGATAACCCCTGGAGCCTTCACTCACTCCCCTACTTCCCTTTTCCCTTAAGTTTTAATAAACTTTCTGGTGTGACGCAATTGTGGTCCTCTTGTCGTCTGTCTGAACCGTGACAGTACGATCTGACCATCATGGACTCAGCGCACACTTCCCCCGACATGGAAACCGAAGAACCTGAGCAACCCACCGCCATGCTACGCCTGGAACACACTGAGAGAGAGCTAGGTCGCATGAGCGGCGACATCACCTCTCTGCTTCAGGTCGGCCACCAACAGCATCAGCAGTTCCAGCAGCACCAGCAGCAGTCCCAGCAGCAGCAACAACAACTCGCCAGGATCATCCAACTCCTCACCAACCTTACCCCAGCCAGTCTGCCCACCAGCCCTGCCTCCGAGTTACCTGCCCCGGTCATTTCAGCCGCTGCCCCGGAACCCAAGATTGGAAACCCCGAGCGGTTCAACGGCGATTCTACCCAGGTCCGGCCATTCCTGACTAGCTGCCGACTTCAGTTCTCCTTGCAGCCAAGGACCTTCGCCACGGAGGGGGCTAGGGTCGGGTATGCCATCACTCACCTGACGGGCCGAGCTCGACTCTGGGGAACAGCAGAGTTCGAACGTCAAACCCCCGCATGTGCAACCTTCGACCTGTTTGCTGAGGAGATGCTGAAGGTGTTTGACCTGGATTCACCAACCGCAGAGGCGTCTCGTGAACTGTTCAGTATTCGACAAGGCAGACGTACAGTCGCAGACCATTCCATCGACTTCCGAACCCTGGCAAGACGAAGTTCTTGGAACACACCATCGTTGGTGGGACGCGTTCTTCCATAGCTTGGCTGACTATATCAAGGACGAGTTGGTCTCCCATGAACTGCCTTCCACTCTTGATGAAGCCATCGCACTGACTGTCCGGATCGACAGAAGGATACAGACCCGTCGTCGTGAGAGGGGGCGCCAAGGTCCACCAACTACCGGCATTCGGAGAGATCCGACTGGGCTCCTGTCAGCTACTGCCACTCACCCAAGTCAGCTTGATCAGTCTGAGCCTATGGAGATTGGGCGAGCCTCTCTCACTCCTGCAGAGCGCCAGCGCCGCTTCACCTCAAACCTCTGCCTCTATTGTGGAGGTGATGGACATCGTGTGGTAACCTGCCCTTTAAAAGCCGAAGCTCACCGGGCATAGGGGGAGTCCGGTTGAGCTCAATGACCATCCAGTCCTCCGACCGCAAACCCTTGCTGCAAGTTCACCTCCGCCTCTCTGACTCTACTCACACCCTGGCTGCTCTGGTGGATTCTGGCGCCGAAGCCAACATAATGGACATCAAGCTGGCACGCCAACTGGGACTGGAGAACCTCCGTTTGACACCTCCTATTCCTGCCCGGGCACTGGACGGACACTTACTCGGATCGGTCACTCATGTCACGGCCCCGGTCTTGATAGGTCTGTCCGGAAACCATCAAGAGACTATCCAGTTTCACCTGCTCCCCTCCCCAGGCCAACCCCTCATCCTGGGTTACCCATGGCTCCGCCGGCACAACCCTCAGCTCGACTGGGTGACCGGGGTGATCAGGGAGTGGGGAGAGGACTGCCACCGAACCTGCCTGCTTGCTGCCGCACTACCCCCTCGGCCAGTACCTACTAACTCCGCCCCTGACCTCTCCCATGTCCCAGAATGCTACCATGGTCTCAGAGAAGTGTTTAACAAAGCAAGAGCCACATCTCTGCCCCCTCACCGACCGTACGACTGTGCCATCGACCTCCTCCCTGGAACAGCCCCTCCAAGGGGCCGTCTTTATTCGTTGTCTGCTCCTGAAAGAAGGTCCATGGAGGACTACATCAATGACTCTCTGTCCACAGGATTGATCCGTTCATCTTCATCTCCGGCTGGTGCTGGCTTCTTCTTTGTGGGGGAAGAGGGACGGATCTCTTCGCCCCTGCATCGACTACAGGGGACTCAACGACATCACAGTGAAAAACCGTTACCCTCTCCCTCTGCTCACCTCTGCTTTTGAGTTGCTCCAGGGAGCCACTGTTTTTACCAAGTTGGATCTCAGAAACGCTTACCACCTAGTGCGGATCCGGGAGGGAGATGAATGGAAGACCGCATTCAATACACCAACAGGCCACTACGAGTATCTGGTTATGCCTTTTGGCCTCACCAATGCTCCGGCTGTGTTCCAGGCTCTAGTGAATGATGTACTGCGGGACATGTTAAACAAGTTTGTCTTCGTTTACCTGGATGACATCTTAATCTACTCCAGAAACCTGTCTGAACACACCCGCCATGTCCAGCAAGTCCTTCATCGTCTTCTGGAGAATTCCCTCTACGCCAAGGCAGAGAAATGTGAGTTTCACGTCAAGACAGTGGCCTTCCTGGGGTACATAGTGGCAGAGGGAAGTATCCAAATGGATCCTGCCAAAGTATCAGCAGTCACGTCATGGCCAGTTCCGGAGAACAGAAAGAAGCTGCAACAGTTTCTGGGGTTTGCTAACTTCTATAGAAAGTTTATCCGGAACTACAGTACCGTTGCTGCCCCTCTCACTGCTCTAACCAGCACCAAGCAACCCTTCACCTGGACCCCAGCAGCCGACAAGGCCTTCAGTACCCTCAAGGTAAGGTTCACCTCCGCTCCCATCCTCCAGATGCCTGACGTGGACCGGCAATTCATTGTGGAGGTGGACGCCTCGGATGTGGGAGTTGGTGCTGTGATTTCTCAGTGGGCTGCGGAGGATAGGAAGCTCCATCCCTGTGCCTTTTTCTCACGTCGGTTGTCCCCCTCTGAGTGCAATTACGACATAGGGAACCGAGAGCTGCTGGCTGTGAAGCTTGCCTTGGAGGAGTGGCGTCACTGGCTGGAGGGGTCCACCATTCCATTTCTCGTTTGGACCGATCATAAGAACTTGGAGTACATCCGCACGGCCAAAGCGGTTGAACTCCAGGCAGTCCCGCTGGGCCCTGTTCTTCACCAGGTTTAATTTCACTCTGTCATACCGGCCTGGATCACGCAACACCAAGCCAGACGCCCTCTCCCGTCAATTCCAGAAGGATGACAACCCCTCCAAGGATCCTGTGTCGATTCTGCCAAGTCCCTGCATCGTAGCAGCTCTGACCTGGGCTGTTGAGGAACAGGTGCTGGAAGCTCTCCGTAACCAGCCCGGTCCCAGCACTTGCCCAGCTGACCGCCCTTTTGTCCCCGAAAACCTAAGGTCCCAGGTCGTTCAGTGGGGACATGACTCCCGCCTAGCTTGTCACCCTGGCTCCACCCGCACTTACAACCTGCTCGCCCAGAGGTTCTGGTGGCCCGCTCTGAGAAAGGATGTACGGGAATTCGTCCAAGCCTGCCCCATCTGCAACCAACACAAGTCGTCCTGCCAGCCCCCAGCCGGATTGCTGCAGCCCCTGCCTGTGCCCAGACGTCCCTGGTCTCACATCGCCCTTGACTTTGTCACGGGGCTGCCCCCTTCAAGGGGCAAGACCGTCATTCTCACCATAGTTGACCGATTCAGCAAGATGGCACACTTCATTCCCCTCCCCAAGCTCCCAACCGCCAAGGAGACCGCCCAGGTGGTCCTGGAACACGTCTTCCGGATCCACGGACTGCCAAAGGATGTAGTTTCTGACCGTGGTCCACAATTCTCCTCCGCTTTTTGGAAGGAGTTCTGTCACCTGCTGGGAGCCACAGTCAGTCTGACTTCCGGATTCCATCCCCAATCCAATGGGCAGTCAGAGCGGGCAAATCAGGAGCTCGAGAAGGCACTGCGATGCATGACTTCACGCAACCCCCACTCCTGGTCGCAGCAATTGACATGGGTGGAGTACGCACACAATTCTCTGACCTGCTCTGCCATCGGTATGTCCCCTTTCCAATGTGTTTATGGATACCAGCCTCCTCTATTTGCCAGTCAGGAAGGGGAGGTTACTTGCCCATCTGCACTTGCGTTTGCCCGTCGATGTCGCCGCACCTGGTCACAGGCCCGAGCCACACTTCTCAGATCCGTTGCCAGCTACACTACCGGGGCCAACCGTCGGAGAATCCCTGCTCCCACCTACCATGTTGGTCAAAGGGTGTGGTTGTCGTCAAGGAACCTGCCACTCAGGGTGGAGTCGCAGAAGTTGGCACCTCGGTTCATTGGCCCATTCCCTATCATAAGAGTGATTAGCCCAACTGCTGTCCGGCTCCAACTGCCTAATTCCATGAGGGTGCACCCCACTTTCCATGTGTCTAAGATTAAGCCCATTCATGAGAGTCCGCTGGTCCCTGCTGCGCCTTGTCCTCCTCCTCCACGGCTCGTCGATGGTGGTCTGGTTTACACCGTCCGCCGCCTGCTTCGGTCCAGACGGAGGGGTAGGGGTCTCCAGTACCTCATTGACTGGGAGGGCTATGGACCTGAGGAAAGGACCTGGGTGCCAGCTAGTCGGATTGTGGATAGGACTCTCATCACCGCCTTCCACCAACGGCATCCTGATCAACCTGCAATCCGTAGGGGCCGCCCCAGAGGGATCCCTAACCGTCCTGCCCGCTCGGCTTCCTGTCCTGTGCCTGATCCTGTCTCGGGACCTGTCCCATCTCCCGACCACGGCCCTCCGGCTTCCTCCGAGGATGAGGGCGTTCGCTCGGACCGTTCGGAGGAGTTCTAGCCCTCCTCCGGCTCCCCTCCTCCCGCCCGGCGTGGTGTTGCTCTTGGGACTTCTGGGGCCGTCCCTTGGGGGGGGTTCTGTCATGAGCCCTCTCACTCCACCGGGTTACCACCTTAATGTGTTTCCACTATCTTCCACTCTGCTCATCTCTCTCTCTCTACTCAGCCTAACGAGCTCCACCTGTCCCTGCTCTGCTCGGCTCTAATTACTCTGCCAGCTGCGCTGCATTACCCACTAACCTCTCCCAGTATTTAAAGTCCCGTCTTTCAGCTCTCCTTTGTCAGATCGTCTGCAAAGCTCACACCCCGGAACCTGTGTGCTCGCGCTTCTGGCTCACCCTTGTTTTGTGACCCCGGACCTGCCTGATTCTTGGATACTCTTCTGCCCCAGGAAAACCAGACCTGCTCTCTGCCATTACGACTCCTGACTACTCTTCGACCCCGGTAACTCTGACCAGCCTTCTGCCTTGCTACAACGTATTTGGATTTCCCTTGAACTGTACTTCTGCCTTGTTTCATCCGCCCCGTTGTGTCTGTGTTTCCTCCCCCCAGGACTTCTGGACCACCAACCACCGGCGTCATCGGACGCATCGCTGCCACTGGGGGGGGGCACAGACCCAGCACATTGGACGGGATAACCCCTGGAGCCTTCACTCACTCCCTACTTCCCTTTTCCCTTAAGTTTTAATAAACTTTCTGGTGTGACGCAATTGTGGTCCTCTTGTCGTCTGTCTGAACCGTGACAGGACTTCACCAAAGAAATTGGAAATACAGACATGTCATCCTACAAGAAACATGGTATAGAGGAGACGGACCCACTGGTTGCCCTCTAGGTTACAGCGAGCTGGTAGTCCCATCCACCAAACTACCAGGTGTGAAACAGGGAAGGGACTCAGGGGGTATGCTAAATTGGTATAACTCACTCTATTAAATTAATCAAAAAAGGAACATTTAACATTTGGCTAGAAATTCTAAATGAAATTATCTCAACAGAGAAAAATGTCCTCCTGTGTGCTACCTACATTCCCCCACTAGAATCCCCATACTTTAATGAAGACAGCTTCTCCATCCTGGAGGGGGAAATCAATCATTTCCAGACCCAGGGACATGTACTAGTCTGTGGTAACCTAAATGCCAGAACTGGACAAGAACCTGACACCCTCAGCACACAGGGGGACAAACACCTACCTGGAGGTGACAGCATTCCCTCCCCCATATGCCCCCCTAGGCACGACTACGACAACATAACCAACAAAAATGGGTCACAACTCCTGCAGCTCTGTCGCACGCTGGGTATGTACATAGTCAATGGTAGGCTTTGAGGGGACTCCTATGGTAGGTACACCTATAGCTAATCTCTTGGCAGTAGTACTGTAGACTACTTTATCACTGACCTCAACCCAGAGTCTCTCAGAGCGTTCACAGTCAGCCCACTGACACCCCTATCAGACCACAGCAAAATCACATTCTACTTGAACAGAGCAATACTCAATCATGAGGCATCAAAGCCAAAGGAACTGAATAATATTAAGAAATGCTATAGAAGAAGGAAAGTAGTGTCGAAACCTACCAAAAAACAATTAGGCAACAACAAATTAAATCCCTTTTAGACAACTTCCTGGACAAAACGTTCCACTGTAATAGTGAAGGTGTAAACTTGGCAGTAGAAAACCTAAACAGTATATTTGACCTCTCAGCTTCCCTATCAAATATAAAAATCTCGAACAGAAAACCGAAGAAAAGTAACAACAGTGACAGATGGTTTGATGAAGAATGCAAAAACCTAAGAAAGAAATTGAGAAACCTATCCAACCAAAAACATAGAGACCCAGAAAACCTGAGCCTACTATGGTGAATCACTAAAACAATACAGAAATACACTACGGAAACAGAAGGAACAGCATGTCAGAAATCAGCTCAGTGTAATTGAAGAATCCATCGACTCTAACCACTTCTGGAAAAATTGGAAAACACTAAACAAACAACAACACAAAGAGCTATCTATCCAAAATGGAGATGTATGGGTAAACCACTTATCCAATCTTTTTTGCCCTTTACATGACGTGTTTTCACAGTGTTGTAGGAACGAGTTTAAATCCATTAGATAGGTAACTCTTGGTGCCACAGAGTCTGAAGGCCAAGGATTTCAGGATGTCGAGGTAGCTCACTGGTGTTTATCTTAGAATGATTGATAGATGGAATATCCTGCCTGTGGTACAGGATGGTACCATCTCGGTTGGGAGGGTCCTCCAGTTATGGTTGCCAGATGTTGGTTAAAACTTGTTTATCTTGAAGTCTATAAACTGAGAGATCTCTTTGTCTCTCATCCGGATAGTAAGATGCAACCCACGTGCATCTTTCTATGCTGAATCCGGTACCATATCTATTAATTACATGTATCAACTCTCCATCTAAGTCTTAAGTAACTTTTTGCATATTTAATTACTTGATACCAGAGAACTCATCAGAACAATTTGGCGTCACAAACCGTTTACAGCTGAACGACAGACAAGCAGACTTTCATTTTTTGGATTTTGTTAAAATCTGCTCATCTGTGGTAAAGCTGAACTGAAATTCAATATTTTTGAGGGGGAAGATGAGTTGTATTATTTAATGGGGATGTGAGGAGAAATATCAAATTAGACAATGACATGGTGCTATGATTCGAAATAGGATGCGTTCAGATTAATGAGTAAAACAACAGAGGATAAACGAATGGGCGCAGGAATGCCCTTAATGTGTAAGGCATTATAAAGAGAGTGGGTTTTAGTCCCTTACTGTTTAAAGTACATTATAAAAAGATTGGGCGCAGGCATCCCTTAGTATGAAAGGCATTATAACACTCGTGCGTTCCTGGTCTGGTCGGGTGAGGTTGTGTTTTCTCTAGCAGGAGGTAAGCTTGGCTTCTTATATGGTGTTGAGTAAAGCTTAAACCATGTATTTAGATTGTAGGTAGGTATTGTAGTTAGGTATTGTAGGTAGTTTATTTAGGTAGTTATTGTAGGTTATTGTAGGTTATTGTAGGTAATTATTGTAGGTAAGTATTGTATTCGGCTGAGCCCGGTGAAGCACGAGGCTAGCTAACCCACTACCTGGACCAATAAAGCTAGCTAGCTAGCGGGTAGCTACTGGTAACTTTTAGCAACTGTGGATAGTTGTTTCCAATGTTATTTCACGCTTAAGAGTACCTGTAATTAAGCCAGCTAGCTACCTACCATTCAGCTGTTTTTCTAACCTCATTATCTGAAGCATTAACATTAGGTAGTTAGTAGCTACTGTACTCGAAATGTAGCTAGCTTGTTGCTACCTGGATAGCTAACTAAACAATAGCTGGAACGACCTAGCTGTAATATTTGGAGACGCTTTCTCTCTGTTGGGACAGACGCGAACTGGCTGAATCGATTCAGTGGCTAGCTTTGCACTTAACTGGCTAACAGTAGCTACTAAGGGTAAGTTATAACCTACATTTATTTTTGTTTTGTTTTTACATACTGGTAACGAGTCGTTCAAGGGAATTCGGGACATGGGTGACTAGTTAACGTTAGCTTGGCTCTCTCTGTGTGTTTCGTGCCGTCGGAGGAGGGGTGGTTCGTTGGCAGAGAGCAATGGCTAGCTAGTATGCTAACTATTCTAGCTAACTAACTGGCTGAATAAGTTGACGACGTACTCACTGAAACTGTCAAAACTAACCCAAAACTTTACACAACGTTAGACACAGACACAAATGATCTGTTTGGCGTGTTAACACACTGGTTTGTTGTAACAGAGTATTGGTGCTAAACCGTGTTATTGGAGGCTGGCATGCTAGTTGGCTATGGCATCATAGGATTCGGTGCCCTGGACAGTTTTCACGGAAGAATACTGTACCAAGTTAGCTAGCTGAATAAACTAAAGTCTGTTAGAGTCTATTCCTAGAAAACATTGAACCACTGTAGTTTACTACAATTATAATTTCTAAAGTGGAAGTTGGGAGAGTTATATTTGAGTGTTTCAGTGAAACGTAAGTGAGGGAGGCCCCGCTCTCTCGCTTTCCCAGATGTTTAGTTCATTTCATTCCGATCTCCTTTGCATTATTGTAGCCTTGTTCTGTAGCCTGTCAACTATGTGTCTGTCTATCCCTGTTCTCTCCTCTCTGCACAGGCCATACAAACGCTTCACACCGCGTGGCTGCTGCCACTCTAATCTGGTGGTCCCTGCGCGCACGACCCACGTGGAGTTCCAGGTCTCCGTCAGCCTCTGGAACTGCCGTTCTGCGGCCAACAAGGCAGAGTTCATATCAGCCTATGCTACCCTCCAGTCCCTCGACTTCTTGGCGCTGACGGAAACATGAATTACCACAGAAAACACTGCTACTCCTACTGCTCTTTCCTCGTCTGACCATGTGTTCTCGCATACCCCGAGAGCATCTGGTCAGCGCGGCGGTGGCAGAGGAATCCTCATCTCTCCCAAGTAGACATTCTCTCTTTTTCCCCTGACCCATCTGTCTATCTCCTCATTTGAATTCCATGCTGTCACAGTCACTAGCCCATTCAAGCTTAACATCCTTGTCATTTATCGCCCTCCAGGTTCCCTTGGAGAGTTCATCAATGAGCTTGATGCCTTGATAAGTTCCTTTCCTGAGGATGGCTCACCCCTTACAGTTCTGGGTGACTTAACATCCCTACGTCTGCCTTTGACTCATTTCTCTCTGCCTCCTTCTTTCCACTCCTTTCCTCTTTTGGCCTCACCCTCTCACCGTCCCCCCCTACTCACAAGGCAGGCAATACGCTTGACCTCATCTTTAATAGATGCTGTTCTTCTACTAATCTCACTGCAACTCCCCTCCAAGTCTCCGACCACTACTTTGTATCCTTTTCTCTCTCGCTCTCCTCCAACATTACTCACTCTGCCCCTACTCCGATGGTAATGTGCTGTCGCAACCTTCGCTCTCTCTCTCCCGCTACTCTCTCCTCTTCCATCCTATCATCTCTTCCCTCTGCTAAATCCTTCTCCCTCCGATCTCCTGATTCTGCCTCCTCAACCCTCCTCTCCTCCCTTTCTGCATCTTTTGACTCTCTATGTCCCCTATCCTCCCGGCCGGCTCGGTCCTCCCCTCCTGCTCCGTGGCTTGACGACTCATTGCGAGCTCACAGAAGAGGGCTCCAGGCAGCCGAGCGGAAATGGAGGAAAACTAGACTCCCTGCGGACCTGTCATCTTTTCACTCCCTCCTCTCTACATTCTCTTCCTCTGTTTCCGCTGCTAAAGCCACTTACTAGCACTCTAAATTTCAAGCCTCTGCCTCTAACCCTAGGAAGCTCTTTGCCACCTTCTCCTCCCTGCTGAATCCCCCTCCTCCTCCCCCTCCCTCATCCCTCTCTGTGGATGACTTCGTCAACCATTTTGAAAAGAAGGTTGACGACATCCGATCCTCATTTATTAAGTCAAATGACACCGCTGGTCCTGCTCACACTGCCCTACCCTATGCTTTGTCTTCTTTCTCCCATCTCTCTCTCCAGATGAAATCTTGCGACTTGTGACGGCCGGCCGCCCAACAACCTGCCCGCTTGACCCTACCCCCTCCTCTCTTCTCCAGACCATTTCCGGAGACCTTCTCTCTTACCTCACCTCGCTCATCAACTCATCCTTGACTGCTGGCCATGTCCCTTCCGTCTTCAAGAGAGCGAGAGTTGCACCCCTCCTCAAAAAACCTACACTCGATCCCTCCGATGTCAACAACTACAGACCAGTATCCCTTCTTTATTTTCTCTCCAAAACTCTTGAGCGTGCTGTCTCTAGCCAACTCTTCTGCTATCTCTCTCAGAATGACCTTCTTGATCCAAACCAGTCAGGTTTCAAGACTGGTCATTCAACTGAGACTGCTCTTCTCTGTGTCACGGAGGCTCTCCGCACTGCTAAAGCTAACTCTCTCTCCTCTGCTCTTATCCTTCTAGACCTATCCGCTGCCTTTGAAACTGTGAACCATCAGATCCTCATCTCCACCTTCTCCGAGTTGGGCATCTCCGGCGCTGCTCACTCTTGGATTGCGTCCTACCTGACAGGTCGCTCCTACCAGGTGGCGTGGCGAGAATCTGTCTCCGCACCACGTGCTCTCACCACTGGTGTCCCCCAGGGCTCAGTTCTAGGCCCTCTCCTATTCTCTCTATTCACCAAGTCACTTGGCTCTGTCATATCCTCACATGGTCTCTCCTATCATTGCTACGCAGATGACACACAATTAATTTTTTCCTTTCCCCCTTCTGATAACCAGGTGGCGAATCGCATCTCTGCATGTCTGGCAGACATATCAGTGTGGATGTCGGATCACCACCTCAAGCTGAACCTCGGCAAGACGGAGCTGCTCTTCCTCCCGGGGAAGGACTGCCCACTCCATGATCTCACCATCACGGTTGACAACTCCATTGTGTCCTCCTCCCAGAGTGCAAAGAACCTTGGCATGACCCTGGACAATACCCTGTCGTTCTCCGCTAACATCAAAGCGGTGACCCAATCCTGCAGGTTCATGCTCTACAACATTCGCAGAGTACGACCCTACCTTACACAGAAAGCGGCACAGGTCTTAATCCAGGCACTTGTCATCTCCCATCTGGATTACTGCAACTCGCTGTTGGCTGGGCTCCCTGCCAGTGCCATTAAACCCCTTCAACTTATCCAGATTGCTGCAGCCCGTCTGGTGTTCAACCTTCCCAAGTTCTCTCATGTCACCCCGCTCCTCCGCACACTCTACTGGCTTCCAGTTGAGGCTTGCATCTACTACAAGACCATGGTGCTTGCCTACGGAGCTGTGAGGGGAACGGCACCTCCTTACCTTCAGGCTCTGATCAGACCCAACACCCAAACGAGGGCACTACGTTCATCCACCTCTGGCCTGCTAGCTCCCCTACCTCTACGGAAGCACAGTTCCCGCTCAGCCCAGTCAAAGCTATTCGCTGCTCTGGCACCCCAATGGTGGAACAAGCTCCCCCACTATGCCAGGACAGCGGAGTCACTGACCACCTTCCGGAGACACTTGAAACTCTACCTCTTTAAGGAATACCTGGAATAGTATAAAGTAATCCTTCTTACCCCACCCACCATAAAAAAAAGAAGGTGGTTGTCCCACTGGCTATCATAAATTGAATGCACCAATTTGTAAGTCGCTCTGGATAAGAGCGTCTGCTAAACGATGTAAATGTAAAATAAAGAGATAGGTTAAGGGCCTTTGGTGTGTTAAATCATCATAAAAAGAGAGAATTAGTCCATTGTGAATTACTGAAAATGGTCATGAGAGAGAGAAAACAATAAAACTCATACGGCATAAAGACTTGAGCAGATATGATTAAACATATTGAATCATAGCACCAAAGACTAAATAGATCAAGCTGGGGATTTGATTCAAATATTGAATTACTAAAAAGGTTGATGTGAGTACCTAAGAATTTCTAATGTTCTATATGGATTATGTGAATATATGAAAATATGAGTGTGTGTAATCGATTACTAGAGATGTGATAAAGTAATAATTGGAATAATATTCATATACTAACTTGTTGCACCCAAACGTAGACCTAGGTGAGGGATGGGAAACAATAAATAAAAAATGTCTGAGTTGGTGCCGTTTATGGATCATTTGATAGAGATAAGGTTAAGCATTATATGACTGTTCTGGGTTTCTGATTGTAATTTAACTGTGGGTATGTGATGCTTAGACAGATACTGCAGCTAGTGTTGGTTTCGTGATGTAGACTGGAATATTTAGCAACTTGCTTGGTTCAAATTGAAAGACTCACTTATGCCACCGGAATAGCGAGACGATTTCGAGGTAGTCATTCTTTGAGTTGCCTAATGGTTTGCTGGCTTAAACTACTGTGAATGGAGTCGTAATTTCAATTGCTAAATGTAATATTCATACTATGGATACAAATTGAATGTATGCTCGTCCAAAAACAGTAGACGTTTGTTGTATTACCTGTAGCCTAATTAGAAGGGACAGTTACCTAAATATGAGGATTTCTAATAACAGTGGATTGACAATTGCGATAGAATTGTGGCCATGATCTTACTTGATAACATGAATTTCAAAACCAGCTCCGCTAGGGTGAGTGGAGTGATATGTCTGTAGAGTAGATAGCAAGCCACCTTTTAGCCAGTTAGCTTGGGAGCTGGATTGTCTTTGTGAGAATCAAGGAGAGGGGATATTAGGTAATATTGATATTAGTCGTATGTATATGCGAGAGCACGAATGACGTTTACAAATACTCAAACTTTGTATCACGCCGCATTTCAACAATCGCTACATGGTGTGGGTTCTGTTGATGCAATATGTTAAAGGGAATTGCAGTTAGTTTGGACTGTTATGCTGATAGGGCAGTACCTACTTTTTGAAGGTTCTAGATTTGTTAATCAACAGGTTTATATTTTTACTAAATCAATGCAACAGGTTGCGATGATTACATTACCGGAAAGGGGTTATAGGTTTATATTAGAAGGCATATTCCACTTAATAAAACGTGGTATTATCTGATGTGTTTTGGGTGGGATTCTCTCTTCCAGGACTGATGGAAGTCCCCTACAGTATGTATGTTAAGGGAAACGTAGGAGACCACGTCTCAAACAATTTGTAATAGATGCCTGGGATCAAATATCACTGAGTCCTTACACAGAGTAATTGATTATATTGGCGACTGAATAAAATATGACATTTTAGGGGGTAACCGGAATAATTTAAGGGGAAATAGCTATTTCCTATGTCATTGATCCAGTAACGATACCACAATAATTTGACATGGGAGCAAATGGAGCTGATTTTGGGGTTGAATAATCCTTGAGAGAATTACAGACAATTAAGTATAAAGGGTAATCAATTAAAAATACTCATTGCAAACTCAGAGAACATTAGGTGGTTTTCATCATGTGAGAGATTTTAGGTCATCTTATTCTGGAGTAGTCACGAGGAATTAGATTGAAACCAATGATTATTGATGCGAGGTAGTACAGTGGAATTATCGGCATCAGTTTTTGTGTGTAATTACTATTTTTGGATTGCTGATTATAACTGAATGGTAAAAAACATGTCAACTTTCTGTTCCCGGAGAATTGGGGTTTAATTATCTCTCTCTGGAAAGATTCCTGAGTCTGTGGGATGGCGGAGCAGTTAGTTAAATCTTAAAGGCACACACAAATGGAATGTTTTGAAGTTTTATTTTCTGAGTGAGTTTTCAGTAAACATGTGATTTATTTTGAAAATAACTGTACTGAGGACTTACTGTACACTTGGGATATGAAATATATTAAATGTTTTGACTGTTGTTAATGATTAGTCTACTATAGAATGAAACACTTCTTTGAAGGATTTGAATTACCTTTGACCTCTGTCCTGACTTTCTAGTGTGATTTGATCACCCATGCTGGAAAGCCAAGATACATTGAATGATGTATTTAAGGTGATTTGTTATACCGAGTTGAGGGTCATTTGTAATACTGATCATTAGGAAGAAGTTTATAGTTAATAGTAGTATACAGTGGGGAAAAAAATTATTTAGTCAGCCACCAATTGTGCAAGTTCTCCCACTTAAAAAGATGACAGAGGCCTGTAATTTTTATCATAGGTACACGTCAACTATGACAGACAAAATGAGAAAAATAAATCCAGAAAATCACATTGTAGGAATTTTTATGAATTTATTTGCAAATTATGGTGGAAAATAAGTATTTGGTCAATAACAAAAGTTTATAAATACTTTGTTATATACCCTTTGTTGGCAATGACACAGGTCAAAAGTTTTCTGTAAGTCTTCACAAGGTTTTCACACACTGTTGCTGGTATTTTGGCCCATTCCTCCATGCAGATCTCCTCTAGAGCAGTGATGTTTTGGGGCTGTCGCTGGGCAACACAGACTTTCAACTCCCTCCAAAGATTTTCTATGGGGTTGAGATCTGGAGACTGGCTAGGCCACTCCAGGACCTTGAAATGCCTGTTACGAAGCCACTCCTTCGGTGCCCGGGCGGTGTGTTTGGGATCATTGTCATGCTGAAAGACCCAGCCACGTTTCATCTTCAATGCCCTTGCTGATGGAAGGAGGTTTTCACTCAAAATCTCACGATACATGGCCCCATTCATTCTTTCCTTTACACGGATCAGTCGTCCTGGTCCCTTTGCAGAAAAACAGCCCCAAAGCATGATGTTTCCACCCCCATGCTTCACAGTAGGTATGGTGTTCTTTGGATGCAACTCAGCATTCTTTGTCCTCCAAACACGACGAGTTGAGTTTTTACCAAAAAGTTATATTTTGGTTTCATCTGACCATATGACATTCTCCCAATCCTCTTCTGGATCATCAAAATGCACTCTAGCATACTTCAGATGGGCCTGGACATGTACTGGCTTAAGCAGGGGGACACGTCTGGCACTGCAGGATTTGAGTCCCTGGCGGTGTAGTGTGTTACTGATGGTAGGCTTTGTTACTTTGGTCCCAGCTCTCTGCAGGTCATTCACTAGGTCCCCCCGTGTGGTTCTGGGATTTTTGCTCACCGTTCTTGTGATCATTTTGACCCCACAGGGTGAGATCTTGCGTGGAGCCCCAGATCGAGGGAGATTATCAGTGGTCTTGTATGTTTTCCATTTCCCAATAATTGCTCCCACAGTTGATTTCTTCAAACCAAGCTGCTTACCTATTGCAGATTCAGTCTTCCCAGCCTGGTGCAGGTCTACAATTTTGTTTCTGGTGTCCTTTGACAGCTCTTTGGTCTTGGCCATAGTGGAGTTTGGAGTGTGACTGTTTGAGGTTGTGGACAGGTGTCTTTTATACTGATAACAAGTTCAAACAGGTGCCATTAATACAGGTAACGAGTGGAGGACAGAGGAGCCTCTTAAAGAAGAAGTTACAGGTCTGTGAGAGCCAGAAATCTTGCTTGTTTGTAGGTGACCAAATACATATTTTCCACCATAATTTGCAAATAAATTCATAAAAAATCCTACAATGTGATTTTCTGGATTTTTTTCTTCTCAATTTGTCTTTCATAGTTGACATGTACCTATGATGAAAATTACAGGCCTCTCTCATCTTTTTAAGTGGGAGAACTTGCACAATTGGTGGCTGACTAAATACTTTTTTTCCCCACTGTATATGATTCGGACCATGAAAAGGACAGAGAGAGAGCGCTAGCCCTGAATGAGGGACACGTGTCGCTAGTCAATTTTACTATTCCTTGAATTACATTATGGGATACAATTAAGTTAAGATGTTATCAAGGGTTGCCATTTTAATTTGATTTGTTATTTTGATTTAACATGCCATTTTTTTTTTGGGGGGGGGTACATGAATCACGATGTGACTCATGTGTAGAAAGGGGGAATTACTGGTCGCTAGGGCCTTTTGGTAAATATGCAAATTTATTAAGAATATGAGCGGTAGTAATTAATGTGTTATGGGTTAGATGGAATATGTTATGTGCAAACGTATTAGTGGCCAGAGACAAAGTACAAAGGGGGCCTGTCTCTGATACTAATGGGCTACAACAAGCTGCAAGAATGTGCACTTCCTAATCTCAGGGCTTCTCCTGACTGATAAGCAGACATGGTACAGTAACATACTATGTCTCACTTAATAATGTTCTTAAGACTCTCTTCACATGGGTGAAGGCTTCTAGGCGCAACCTAGCAGGAGAATCTGGGCATTGTCTGCGCCCTGGGCATTGTCTGCGCCCTGGAGACTTTGTGGTGGTAAAACATTCCAGATCCTGTGACTCTGCATCCAATCGAAGATATCAACTGTTATTTCACTCATGCTTTTCTCTTGGGAGTGTGACAGGAGTCCACATGGAGGGGGCATGGAGAGAGATCCGTTCAAATACAACATTTCTCATGTTGCTGGTATACTGGTTGGCAAATGGACGAGACAGAATGGGGAGTAGAGATGGTGGCTGCTCGGATGAGACTTTTAAATTGGGACATTGTCATTGTCTCCCTCTCCATCCTCCAACCTGCTGGGCTGTCCCGGTCAATTCTGGCTACATCAATTCAATATTTAAGTCTGAACCAAGTGTGATCCAACCCTGAGGTAATTCTGAGGTGGGCTAACCCTGGGATAACACTGTGAAACCACCCTGGTTCAGCTCTTCTAACACAAATCCAATCACACATATCCAGAGGCTTCAATGATACACACTCAGTACACACACATCTCAAAATGTACACTCACTCTCTCTCTCTCTCTCTCTCTCTCTCTCTCTCTCTCTCTCTCTCTCTCTCTCTCTCTCTCTCTCTCTCTCTCTCTCTGTAGGGTGGCCATTACAGGCAACCCCCTCAGGCCACTACACTGTCTTTCTCCACATGTTAGAAGGAAAAATCAGACAACCATATCCAGCCAGCCGTCCTTCCAGCCAGCCTACATCAGAGCTGCTCCAACCCAGCCTGAGGGGCTCCGAGAGTGGGCACCAGCCCCTGAGCCAACCCCACACTGAGGCCTTGGCCACATCAAGAGGCCTGGCAGGAGGCAGGCCAGTAGCTGACGACAACCAACTATGACTGGCAACCCCCAGGAACTGGCAACCCAATGGGGGAGTTGGGTTGGTCACCAAGGAAGATGAGTGTAAACCGTCAGTCTTTTTCTGTGTGATAACCTTATCCACCATGGGGGTTATTTGGGATCCACCATGGGGGTTATTTGGGGTACTTTCCCATCACATTGATTCAATATAATTGTATTTGCACTACTAAGAGGGAAATATGTTAGTATTGGTTTCATACACGGTTAAAGGTTATAAGGGAGTGAATAGCTTTTCTAGGTAGTACTACTTTAAAGCTAGTGGTTTTAAATAAGAAAGCAGACATTCTGTTTTCTTTTCTTGGAAAGCAGAAGTGAGAAATATCACGTTCCAGCATAATGCATTGTATGTTAATGTTTTACAAGAGCTCCCAAGATCAACCACAGCAATTACGTATAGGTAAATCGTCCTCTGAGTGAATGATGTTAACCCATTCATCACAGCTTAGTACTTCCCTCTCCATTCTATCAAATGTTTCATGTTTTGTGTGGACCCCAGGAAGAATAGCTGCTGCCTTCGCAACAGCTAATGGGGATCCTAATAAAATACCAAAATACTAAATCACACAGCGGAGGGGCGTACCATACCTGCGTAGGGGACGGGCGCGTCTTTATCCAGGGCCACCAGGGGAGGGTCCAGTAGGACAATGTCCATGTTCTCTGTGATCACCCCATGGTACGACGTCTCAATCCATGGCTTATGTTTGTTCACTACGAGAGAAAAGGGTGTGAAAGAGGGATGGAGATAGAGAGAGAGAATGTCAGTCAGGTGTTTACAGAAGTTGATACATTTTCAGTGTGCATTTAATTACTGGGTGAACTGAGATTGGCTTTGTGCAAAATTAATACAACAGCTTTTCTTTCCTCCCCCCACTGCAACTCCGACTTGGAAATACAGCCACACACACACACACACACACACACACCTTTCCTGGCAGAGGATCTCCATTCTTCCTTTTTTCTGAGAAACATTCTCATTCTGCTAATCTCCCCTAACTATTTTCTCCCCCTCTCTTTTCTCTCTCAAACGTTCCCTGCAGGTCTCAAAGTGCTCCGCCAGGCTTGATCAATGACCACTATTGAGCTGCCAGCAGAGCACTACTTCCTGGGCCCAGCCAAAACAAAGTTCATGAGCAGTGGGACGATTAGCACGGCATAATTGAGCAAAGCCCCTGAGGGCCGTGAAGCAGGAGTTAGCTAGCTAGATCACCATTTTATATACCATCTCTCTATCAAAGGTAAGGGTTTTTTAACAGCCCATTTCCTCCTCAACTCATTCACTTACTCACAGCTTTCTCTGACTCAGGAGGGAACAGCAATGCACAAATTCCATCTTGTTATTTTCTATACGAGGAAATGTCAGTTGTTAACAACACCAAACTAGCGTGTTTTGTGTGATACACATCCAAGCGAAAATTACCTAAATACATGTGTATCACTTTCTTATGGGTACATGTTAATGCATACTCATTATCCGACATTCAGTGAAGGAGAAGGAGAGAAAAAAGTCCATACACCAAACAATTTGTATAGCTGTCTCTAGTGCCACTTCACATTACAGAGCCTTTGTTCCTGGGTGTATGTGTAATTACAGCGGCAAACCACGTCTAAGACATAAGGCACTGTCAATATATAAACACAACCAAACATAAGTGTTCTACTAAGCACCAGAAACTATATATCGCAACAATATATAATTACATTGTAATTACATTAATCATAACACAGAATCACAAGGTACAATTTGATTGTGTGGTCTCAGACAAAAAATATTTTCAGATTACATGTCTTTTTGACAATTTGGGATACAAATTTGGCAGTAGGCCTAGTAGGACCCTGAAGCACACCAACACCACCATGCCAAGACCACCCCAACACCACCACCACCACTCCAACACCACCACCACCCCAACACCACCACCACCACTCCAACACCACCACCACCCCAACACCACCACCACCACTCCAACACCACCACCACCCCAACACCACCACCACCCCAACACCACCACCACCACCACCACCACAACACCACCACCACCCCAACACCACCACCACCATCACCACAACACCACCACCACTCCAACACCACCACCACTATGCCAACACTACCACCATCCAAACACCACCACTATGCTAACACCATTCTAACACCACCACCACACACTTCCAACACCACCACCACCCCAACACCACCACCACTCCAACACCACCACCACCCCAACACCACCACCACCACTCCAACACCACCACCACTCCAACACCACCACCACTCCAACACCACCACCACCCCAACACCACCACCACCACCCCAACACCACCACCACCACCACCACCACCTCAACACCACCACCACTCCAACACCACCACCATCCCAACACCACGCCAACACCAACACCACCACCACTCCAATACCACCATCACACCAACATTACCACCCCACCAACACCACCACCACTCCAACACCACCACCATGTCAACACCACCACCCCAAATCCACCATCACACCAACACCACCATCACACCAACACCACCACCACTTCAACACAACACCATTCCAACACCACCACCTGTCTAACCCCACCCCCAAGCCAACACCACCATCATGCCAACACCACCATCACTTCAACACCACCACCACGCCAATGTACAGTATATTCATGAGCAGTGACTTCCCAGAGTGCATTGTAACGACCCTTGTGCACCCTTTAGAGATCATTTACGGAGAGGATAACACATTCGTCCAATACACATGAATGAGCTCTGGGCCGAAACAATGTGAGGTAAAGCTATGTTATCTAGCTCCAGGGTTCTAAAGCTAGCTCTGATCAACGTTCCTGTCTTAATAGTTTAGCACCATGTTTAATAGCTGGTCCTACAGTATGATATCACTGTTGTAGGGACAGTTGAGTAATATATAATACATAGTGTTATTCAAGCACCAAAGCTGACAGGATAATGAAACTGTGGCTTAAATTAGAATTAGGCTGATCTACTACCTACATGTTCAATAGTCCAGTCCTCCTGAAGCTTAGACGACTTATTGACCTTTTAAATCCTGGCCAGAACAGCTTGAATGGTTCAGCTGGGTTCAACATAGCTGATGATAGGTCAGATTGACCTAACTTGTCTGGGATCAGCTTTATACAGACTACTATTACCATCTACTGTGGAACATCAAGCCAAAGGGCTTCTGAAATCAGCCCTCAGTAAAAATAAATCAGTTCGGCATTGACAGAACCTTTTGCCCTGTGTAATACCAATACAACTCGAGGCAGAGCAAATATCCCCATTAGTCATCTTTATCTCCCTCCACCACAGAAGTCGTGTCCATGTAGGTTGATGACACCACAAACCTTCCCTGGTCTGTGTGTGTGTGTGTGTGAGTGTGGGTGGGGGGGGTTAAAGATGGTTTCGCCCCAGCAGAAGTAATGAGGGCATTAGAGGAACGTCTCTCCTGTAATTGTGGCTGTGCCTTCATGGTGCAGCCCCCAGGTGATGTCATCGTTTTAATTTTTGGAAAATACAAAAGTGATCACTGTGCTATTGCCTGTGTGAGAGATGGTACAATTCCTAAGCAATCTCCACGCGTCAATAAAAAAAGAAACTGGAAGCAGTTTGATATTTAATGTTTTTTACCTGATGTATTTAGCATTGAATGGAATAGAATATAATTAATCCCTGATGTTGAATTTGACTTTTCTTACTTCCACAACTCATTCCTGTCATGAGCACTCTCTCTTCCTGGTAGCAACATTAATTGCATTCAATTATCTTCCACTCTGCTCACCTCCCTCTCTCTACTCAGCCTAACTAGCTCCACCTGCCCTGCTCTGCTCTTGTTACCTGGCCAGCTGCACTGCATTTCCCACTCACCATCCTCACCTTGCCTCACTCTGTTCTAATTACTCTGCCAGCTGAACTGCATTTCCCCACTACCTCTCCCAGTATATCAAGCCCTGGTTTTCAGCCAAGCCCTGTCAGATCGTCTTCAAACCCGGACCAGTAACCTGCCTGTCTGCGCTCTGACTCCTGTTTGTGATACCGATCCTTTCTTGACTGCATCCTTGTTCTACTGCCCCGTCTATCCCAACCTGCCTTCTGGACCTCGACTACTCTCCGATCTTCAGCCCCTCCGGTAACTCGTTTCTGCCTTCTGTCTCTCACCACGATATTTGCCCAGCCCTGATCTGTACTTCTGCCTGCCATTCATATTGCTGTTGTGTGTGTGTGTTCCCCCAGGTCTCCGACCACCAGATGAGCGTGCCCAGACGTTTCACCACCCTCAGCCCGATACGCCGCTCCATCACTGGGGAACACACACACTAAGCACTTGGACTGGACACCCCCGGACATTTGGTGACCCCCGGAGCACAGGTACCCACAGGAGGACCCTGAAAGACCCCTGACACCCCTGGGACTCCTCTTCCCGCCTGTAACCTTGAATAAAGAACTCTGAATTTGAACTTGCGCTCTTGGGTCCTCTTCTGTTCGTGACAGAACGATCTGACCATCATGGACCCAGCGCACTCCCTGACCACGATGGAGGAAGAGCCAGAGAGGACTGCCCTACAGCGACTGGAACGCTCTGAGGGAGACATAAATCGGATGGCTGGCGACATCGCTTCCCTTCTCCAGCTATTCAACCAGCAGCAACAACAGTTCCAACTGCAGCAACAACAGCTAGCCCAAGCCCTGCAACTACTCTCAAGCCCGGCTACTCCACCTGCACCCCCCCTGGTCCTTTTGTTCCTGTACCACCGATACTCCTTCATCCCTCCGCTGGAGGTCCCAAGGCTGCAGGCCCGGCAGTGCTGCCACCAGATCCCCACGCTCCTGAACCAAGGATTGGGAACCCGGAACGCTTTTGATGGCAACCAGAAGCAAGTAAGACCATTCTTGAGCAGCTGCCGAATCCAGTTTGCACTACAGCCCAGGACTTTCTCAACAGAGGGAGCCAAGGTGGGGTATGTCATCACACATCTCACCGGTCGAGCTCGGTTGTGGGGAACGGCGGAATTCGACCGGCAAACCCCAGCCTGTGCCTCCTTCAGTGCCTTTGAGGAGGAGATGTTAAAGGTCTTTGACCTAGGCTCGCCAACAGCCGAAGCGTCACAAGCTCTGCTCACCATCCGTCAGGGCAATCGGACAGTGGCAGACTTCTCCATTGACTTTCGTACCCTGGCCAGTCAAAGCTCGTTTAACCCAGAGGCACTGGTGCAAGCCTTCCTCCATAGCCTGGCGGACTATATCAAGGACGAGCTTGTTTCCCATGACCCGCCCTCAACGCTTGATGCCGCCATTGACCTTGCCGTTCGCATTGACCGCCGTATACAGACCCGGAGGAGGGAGAAGGGCCGTCTCAGTCAACCTGCCATCCGTACTCGGGTCGATACCGCTTCTGTCCAGCCCCTGCCTGTCAAGTCCCATAGCCAACTCAATCAGCCTGAGCCCATGGAGATTGGCCGTGCCTCTCTGACTCCCGAGGAGCGTCGGCGCCGTCTAAGCTCCAACCTTTGCCTCTACTGTGGTGGCGAGAATCACCGTGTCGCTACTTGTCCGGCAAAAGCCGCAGCTCACCAGGTGTAGGGGAGATCCGGGTGAGCTCAACAAGCCTTCAGTCTCCCTCCATCCGAAAGACCCTGCTTCATCTCCGCCTTCAGCTTTCTGACAAGACTCATACATTGGCCGCCCTTGTGGATTCCGGAGCCGAAGCAAACATCATGGACCCTGAGCTTGCACAGCAACTGGGCGTGAACCATCATCAACTGACACAACCCATTCCTGCACGAGCCCTGGATGGGCATCATCTTGGCACTGTCACTCATATCTCCGCCCCTGTGACAATCCTGCTGTCAGGAAACCACCAGGAGTCCATCCAGTTTCACCTCCTACACTCACCTGGCCAACCACTCATTCTTGGATACCCGTGGCTCCGTCAGCACAACCCCCACATCGACTGGGAGACAGGAACAGTCCGTGAGTGGGGAAGGAGTTGTCACCAGACCTGTTTAAGGGGGGCCACCCTGCCCGTTCACCGGGAAGGATCTAGCGCTACCTCCGACATATCCAATGTTCCGGCCTGTTACCACAGCCTGAAAGAGGTGTTCAACAAATCCAAGGCGACATCTCTACCCCCCACACAGACCCTATGACTGCGCGATTGATCTCCTGCCTGGCACAGCACCTCCCAAGGGTCGTCTGTATTCACTGTCAGCCCCGGAAAGAAAGGCCATGGAGGACTACATTAATGACTCTCTTGCCTCCGGGATAATTAGACCGTCGTCTTCCCCCGCGGGAGCGGGATTCTTCTTTGTCGGCAAGAAGGGACGGTTCTCTTCGTCCATGCATAGATTACCGGGGTCTGAACGACATCACGGTTAAGAATCGCTACCCACTGCCCTTACTTTCGTCTGCCTTCGAACTGCTGCAGGGAGCCACTGTATTCACTAAGCTGGACCTTCGCAATGCCTACCATCTGGTGCGGATGAGGGAGGGAGACGAATGGAAGACAGCGTTCAACACACCAACCGGCCACTATGAATATCTCGTCATGCCCTTCGGCCTCACCAATGCCCCAGCAGTTTTTCAAGCCCTAGTGAATGATATCCTCAGGGACATGCTAAATACGTTCGTATTTGTGTACCTTGACGATATTTTAATATTCTCAAAGACTCTGTCAGAACACACGCACCACGTCCGGTTGGTCCTGCGCCGCCTGCTGGAGAACTCTCTTTTCGTGAAGGCAGAGAAGTGCGAGTTCCATGCCAAGACCGTTTCATTCCTGGGGTATGTGGTGACCGAGGGCAGCATTCAGATGGATCTCACGAAGGTGTCGGCTGTCACTTCCTGGCCAGTTCCTGAGTCTCGGAAGAAGTTGCAACAGTTCCTGGGCTTTGCCAACTTTTATAGGAGATTCATCAGAAACTATAGCACAGTGGCTGCACCCCTCACGGCGCTAACCAGCACTAAACAACCGTACCAATGGACATCAGCTGCTGATAAGGCCTTCAATATCCTCAAGACATGTTTCACTTCTGCTCCCATCCTCCAGATGCCAGATGCAGCAAGGCAGTTTGTGGTGGAGGTAGATGCTTCGGACGTGGGAGTGGGTGCAGTGCTTTCTCAAAGAGCAGCTGAGGATGGCAAGATGCACCCCTGTGCCTTCTACTCCCGTCGGCTAACCCCTGCCGAATGCAACTACGACATTGGGAACCGCGAGCTGTTGGCTGTCAAGCTCGCCCTTGAAGAATGGCGGCACTGGTTAGAGGGGTCAAAGGAACCATTCGTAGTGTGGACAGACCACAAGAACCTGGAGTATATCCAAACAGCCAGGAGGCTGAACTCCCGTCAACAGCGGTGGTCTCTGTTCTTTACGCGCTTCAATTTCACGCTCTCCTACCGCCCGGGATCTCGCAACATCAAACCTGATGCTCTTTCCCGGATGTTTCAGAAGGACGAGACCACCGCCATGACAGCTCCCATTCTTCCCAGCCACTTGGTCGTAGCGGCCCTCACCTGGGAGATCGAGAAGCAGGTCATGGAGGCTCTTCAGGACCAGCCAGGTCCAAGCACCAGCGCCCCCAACCGTCTGTTTGTTCCAGCAAATCTCAGGTCACCTGTGATTCAGTGGGGGCACGAATCCCGTCTGGCCTGTCATCCCGGCATCACTGCACCCTTCATCTGGTCCGCCAGCGGTTCTGGTGGCGGGGGATGAGACGGGATGTCCGAGAATTCATCCGAGCTTGTCCCACTTGTAACCGAAACAAGACTCCCAACCAGCCTCCTGCTGGGTTGCTGCAACCCCTACTCATACCCAAGAGGCCCTGGTCCCACGTTTCACTGGACTTTGTTACGGGCCTTCCGCCTCTGACGGACACACAGTCATCCTTACCATTGTTGACCGCTTTAGTAAGATGACCCACTTCGTGCCCCTTCCCAAACTACCCTCTGCTAAAGAGACCTCCCAGGTGGTCCTGGAACATGTGTTTCGTATCCATGGCCTACCCCAGGATATAGTGTCAGACCGGGGCCCGCAATTCTCAGCAACCTTTTGGAAGGAGTTCTGTCATCTCCTTGGGGCCACCGCCAGCCTATCGTCTGGATTCCACCCGCAGTCAAACGGCCAGACTGAACGCATGAACCAGGAGCTGGAGAAGGCACTGAGGTGTGTGGCTTCCCAAAATCCCCGGGCCTGGGCTCAACACCTGCTCTGGGTGGAATATGCCCATAATTCACTCACCAGTTCCTCCACCGGGCTCTCCCCCTTTCAGTGTGTCTACGGGTATCAACCTCCACTGTTTGCCAGCCAGGAGGCGGATGCCACCTGTCCGTCTGCTCTTGCGTATGCCCGCCGCTGCCGCCGCACTTGGGCCCAGGCTCGCACTGTGCTCCTGAAGTCTGGAACCAGCTACGCCGTCGGTGCCAACCGACGGAGGACCCCAGCACCTACTTACCGGGTTGGTCAGAAGGTCTGGCTGTCTGCCCGGGATCTGCCGCTGCGGGGTTGTATCACGAAAGCTGGCCCCTCGCTTCATTGGTCCTTTTCCTGTGCAGAAAGTCATCAGTCCAACGGCGGTCCGACTTCAGTTGCCCGCTTCCATGCGGGTCCACCCCACCTTCCACGTCTCCAAGGTCAAGCCGGTCCATGAAAGTCCCCTGGTCCCTGCAGCTCCGGCGCCACCTCCTCCGCGCCTCGTAGATGGCGGTCCTGTCTTCACCGTCCGGCGGCTGCTCCGTTCTAGGCGAAGGGGTAGGGGTCTCCAGTACCTCGTTGATTGGGAGGGATATGGTCCAGAGGAGAGGACCTGGATCCCGGCCAGGAGGATAGTGGACCGGACCCTTATCACTGACTTCCACCGACTACATCCTGATCAGCCTGCAATCCGTAGGGGCCGTCCAAGAGGGGTTCCTAGCCGTCCGGCCCGCCCTGCTCCTGTCTCAGTGCCTGTCCTGTCTCCCGACCGTGACCCTCCAGCTCCTTCTGAGGATGAGGAGATTCACTCGGACCGCTCGGAGGAGTTCTGACCCGCCGCCTGCTCCCCTCCACCCTCCCGGCATGATGTTGTTCTTGGGACTTCTGGGGCCGTCCCTTGGAGGGGGGGTCCTGTCATGAGCACTCTCTCTTCCTGGTAGCAACATTAATTGCATTCAATTATCTTCCACTCTGCTCACCTCCCTCTCTCTACTCAGCCTAACTAGCTCCACCTGCCCTGCTCTGCTCTTGTTACCTGGCCAGCTGCACTGCATTTCCCACTCACCATCCTCACCTTGCCTCACTCTGTTCTAATTACTCTGCCAGCTGAACTGCATTTCCCCACTACCTCTCCCAGTATATCAAGCCCTGGTTTTCAGCCAAGCCCTGTCAGATCGTCTTCAAACCCGGACCAGTAACCTGCCTGTCTGCGCTCTGACTCCTGTTTGTGATACCGATCCTTTCTTGACTGCATCCTTGTTCTACTGCCCCGTCTATCCCAACCTGCCTTCTGGACCTCGACTACTCTCCGATCTTCAGCCCCTCCGGTAACTCGTTTCTGCCTTCTGTCTCTCACCACGATATTTGCCCAGCCCTGATCTGTACTTCTGCCTGCCATTCATATTGCTGTTGTGTGTGTGTGTTCCCCCAGGTCTCCGACCACCAGATGAGCGTGCCCAGACGTTTCACCACCCTCAGCCCGATACGCCGCTCCATCACTGGGGAACACACACACTAAGCACTTGGACTGGACACCCCCGGACATTTGGTGACCCCCGGAGCACAGGTACCCACAGGAGGACCCTGAAAGACCCCTGACACCCCTGGGACTCCTCTTCCCGCCTGTAACCTTGAATAAAGAACTCTGAATTTGAACTTGCGCTCTTGGGTCCTCTTCTGTTCGTGACAATTCCAGGATGTAGCAATAGGCCCCTTTCAAAAACATGCAGGATTAAGGGCAGAGAGAACCATTGCTTTACTGATGAACTTACTAAAATCATAAGGGAACGAAATGCTATGTGGGCTAAAGCAAGAGGATCTGGTTCGGCAGATGATTGGATGGCTTTTAAACGTCTTAGAAATCTGGGTGTGGCTATGACCCGAAAACTGAAAGCAGACCCCTACCTTAAATCTACTTCGGATCATTTAAATAAGCCCTCCAAATTTCGGCAAGTAGTGAAAGGTTTGGGGTGCAAAAAAGATACACAGCTTCCCAAACAATTGTTGGTAGACACACAGATTGTAATTGAGAGAACCTCTATTCTGAATGCCTTAAATCAGCATTTTCTAGATGCAGGCAGTTTATTTGAAAAGGTTAAAGGTCTAAATGAGCCCCCTGTGAATTTACCTGGCACCCCTGTGCACTCCTTCGCCAGGTTCTCCTTCTCAGCCTTCTCTGTTTCAGAAGTGCGTAAAGCCCTGAAAGAAATTGATAGAAAGAAATCCCCTGACCCTGATGATGTAGACCCCCGCCTCCTACACCATTGCTCCCCCTTAACATGTATTTTTAACCTCATGCTTGACGTTAAGGAAATCCCGAAGTTATGGAAATCTGCTTTTTTACTACCTCTCCTGAAAGGTGGAGATCCTTCGCTACTTGACAACTATTGACCCATATCAAAATTGTCTGTACTGTCTAAGGTACTGGAGTCCTTAGTTAGTAGGCAGCTGAAGGCCTACCTTCAAGAAAACAACATCTTAAATGGAACGCAATCAGGTTTTAGGTCTGGCCACAGCACTGTTTCAGCAACACTGAAGGTTTTAAATGACATCCACTGTGCTCTTGACAAGTTACATTGTGTGTCTGTCTTTATTGATTTGTCGAAGGCATTTGACACCGTGGACCATGCTGTGTTGGTGCAAAGGTTAAAATGTTGTGGAATTATTGTTCATGCTTTAGATTGGTTTATAAATTACCGATCATATAGTACACAATCTGTAATGGCGGATAGTTGTAAATCTGAGTCCATAGAGTTGTGCTCAGGTGTTTTGTATCGACGGGAGTATTTTCCCGTGTGCCTGTTTTGTGCCCTGGAGTGTGTTTGACGCATTTCTGCGTAAACCTGTATTTTGCGGATTAAAGCCTGTTATTCTGTGATTTACCCTCCTGTGCCTGACTCCTTCAACACCACCTCATCACAGAATCACCCACCCGCTATGGAGTCAGTCGTGGAACGGGTCCAGGAGCATTCAACTATTCTAGGCAACTTGGGTGAAGCGATGGATCGGGTTCTTCAGGTCGTCCAACGCCTGGAGAGGAGAGAGCCCGATCTGTCGAGACCAGCTGGCCAACCGGATCCCGCCACCTACACCCCAGCACCCGGAGGGATCCAGCTATCCCAACCATGGGAGTTCGACAGAACAGCGGCACTGTGCCAAGGATTCCTTCTGCAACTGGAGCTCTACTTCTTCAGCATAAGGCCGGTCCCATCGGAGCGGGAGAGGGTGTCTGCCCTCGTCTCCTGCCTCTCGCGGAAAGCCCTGGAGTGGGCCAACGCGGTGTGGAACGAAGGAGAAGCCGCGTTGGAGAACTACGGGGAGTTCGCTCACCTCTTCCGGGCGGTCTTCGATCACCCGCCCGAGGGTCAAGAGGCGGGCGAGCAGCTGGTCCACCTGAGGCAGGGAACGAGGACTGCACAGGACTTCGCATTGGAGTTTCGAACTCTGGCAGTTGGGTCCGGGTGGAACGAGCAGGCCCTGATCGACCATTTCTGGTGCCATCTGCGAGAAGACGTCCGACGGGAGCTAGCCTGCCGTGACACCATGTTGTCCTTCTCGCAACTGGTGGACATGGCCATTCATTTGGACAACCTGCTGGCAACCAGAGGACGTCCTGGAGGAGGTCTGCCCATTTCCATCCCGGCCGACTCGGATCCAGAACCGATGGAAATGGGTGGAACCACTAGCCGAGAGAACGGAGGACGACAGCGCCAGTGCCACACTGGTGGCGCGAAGGGACATTTCACCACACATTTTCGTCAACGCTCTTCTGGGTTTGGAGGCGGCAGGCAGGGCACTCTCGCATCACCCCAGGTATCGATTACCCACACTCGTTCAGAGCCCTCTGCTGCGCACTGTAAAATACACATCTCCTTTCCTGTGTATATATATATATATATATAAAATATGGGGGATTGGAAGTGATGCAGACAATTACATTGATTGAAGTTACAATCTATCTGCAATATTAAGCTGATCTACCCCCTTAAAAAAAAAGAAAAAAAAAGAAAACAGTTACAACCTTTACCAGTTCCACAACGACCATGGTCTCACCTAAGTGTTGATTTTCTAACTGATATTTCCCTCTCCCAAGGTAACACCACCATCCTGGTCGTTGTGGACCGCTTTTCTAAAGCCTGCCGCCTCCTTCCTCTGCCCGGTCTCCCCACGGCTCTGCAAACTGCGGAGGCCCTGTTTACACACGTCTTCCGGAACTACGGGGTACCAGAGGATATAGTGTCTGACCGAGGTCCTCAGTTCACATCCAAGGTCTGGAAGGCGTTCATGGAACGTCTGAGGGTCTCGGTCAGCCTGACCTCTGGGTTCCACCCCGAGAGTAATGGGCAGGTGGAACGGGTAAATCAGGACGTGGGTAGGTTCCTGCGGTCCTACTGCCAGGACCGGCCGGGGGAGTGGTCGGTGTTCTTGCCATGGGCAGAATATGCCCAGAACTCTCTCCGCCACTCCGCCACTCCTCCACTAACCTAACGCCTTTCCAGTGTGTTCTAGGTTACCAACCGGATCTGGCACCGTGGCACCATAGCCAGACCGAGGCTCCTGCGGTGGATGACTGGTTTCTGCGCACGGTGGAGACGTGGGATGCTGCCCACGTTCACCTCCAACACGCTGTGCGTCGTCAGAAGGCCAACGCTGACCGCCACCGCAGTGAGGCCCCCGTCTTTGTACAGGGGGATCGGGTCTGGCTCTCGATCCAGAATCTGACCCTCCGCCTGCCCTGCCGGAAGCTGAGCCCGCGGTTTGTGGGGCCGTTCAAAGTCCTGAGGAGAGTCATCAAGGTCACTTATAGGTTATTACTTCCCCTGATTACCGTATTAACCCCTCGTTTCATGTGTCTCTCCTCAGGCCGGTGGTAGCTGGTCCGCTCCAGGAGTCTGAGGTGCGGGAGGTCCCTCCACCTCCTCTGGACATCGAGGGGGCCCCGGCGTACTCTGTCCGTTCCATCCTGGATTTGAGGCGTCGGGTGGGAGCCTTCAGAACCTCGTGGAGTGGGAGGGGTACGGTCCGGAGGAACGGTGCTGGGTCCCGGTGAGGGATATCCTCGATCCCTCCATGTTACGGGATTTCCACCATCGCCATCCGGCTCGCCCTGCTCAGTGTCCTCCGGGGTCGGCGCGCTGCTGGAGCCGCGCGTCAAGTGGGGGGTACAGTCACGACTTCCGCCGAGGCTGCCTCCCCTCCTTGTTTGGGCAGGTTTCGGCGTTCGGCGTCACCAGCTTACTAGCTACTGCCGATCTATTTATCATCACTCCATTTGTCTTGTCTTCAATCACACACACCTGGTCCTTATTCCCTCATTAGTCATTGTATAAGTGTTCCCTCTGCTTCCTTGTCTGTATGGGTGATTGTTTATTGTGGAGGTTAGTGAAGCTCGGTGGTGCTCGTGTATTTTGTATCGACGGGAGTATTTTCCCGTGTGCCTTGTATTTTCCAGTGCGCCTGTTTTGTGCCCTGGAGTGTGTTTGACACATTTCTGCGTAAACCTGTATTTTGCGGATTAAAGCCTGTTATTCTGTGATTTACCCTCCTGCGCCAGACTCCTTCAACACCACCTCAACACACCTACTCATTCCAAGATTTTTCTTTATTTTTACTATTTTCTGTAGAATAATAGTGAAGACATCAAAACTATGAAATAACACATATGGAATCATGTAGTAACCAAAAAAGTATTTAAAAAATCAAAATATATTTTCTATTTGAGATTATTCAACTGGACAAACACTGACAAAACAACAGAAGGCAACGAAACGTGATGTTGGAAGGCTATACACTAACAAGCCAAACACACCGAAACACAAACAAGATCCCACAACCCAGGCAGGAAAACTGGCTGCCTAAGTATGATCCCCAATCAGAGACAACGAGCGACAGCTGCCTCTGATTGGGAACCAAACCCGGCCAAACATAGAAATACAAAACCTAGAGTTTCACACCCTGACCAAACTACTGAGAGAATAACAGTCTCTCCAGGTCAGGGCGTGACACACACTCTTGGCATTCTCTCAACCAGCTTCATGGGTAGTCACCTGGAATGCATTGCAATTAACAGGTGTGCCTTGTTAAAAGTTAATTTGTGGAATTGCGTTTGAGCCAATCAGTTGTGTTGTGACAAGGTAGGAGTGGTATACAGAAGATAGCACTATTTGATGAAAGACCAAGTCCATATTATGGCAAGAACAGCTCAAATAAGCAAAGAAAAATTACAGTCCATCATTACTTTAAGACATGAAGGTCAATCTGGAAAATGTCAAGAACTTTGAACGTTTCTTCAAGTGCAGTTGCAAAAACCATTAAACGCTATGATGAAACTGGCTCTCATGAGGACCGGGACAGGAAAGGAAGACCCATAGTTACCTCTGCTGCAGAGGATAACTTCATTAGAGTTACCAGCCTCAGAAATTGCAGCCCAAATAAATGCTTCACAGAGTTCAAGTAACAGACACATCTCAACATCAACTGTTCAGAAGAGACTGTGTGAATTCTAAATTCAAAATTTCAAGCATCTGCCTCTAACCCTACGAAGCTCTTTGCCACATTCTCCTCCCTGCTGAATCCCCCCTCCCTCTCTGTGGATGACTTCGTCAACCATTTTGAAAAGAAGGTTGACGACATCCGATCCTCGTTTGTTAAGTCAAATGACACTGCTGGTCCTGCTCACACTGCCCTACCCTATGCTTTGACTTCTTTCTCCCCTCTCTCTCCAGATAAAATCTTGCGACTTGTGACGGCAGGCCGCCCAACAACCTGCCCGCTTGACCATATCCCCTCCTCCCTTCTCCAGACCATCTCCGGTGACCCTTACCTCACCTCGCTGATCAACTCATCCTTGACCGCTGGCTATGTCCCTTCCGTCTTCAAGAGAGCGAGAGTTGCACCCCTTCTCAAAAAACCAACACTCTATCCCTCTGATGTCAACAACTACAGACCAGTATCCCTTCTTTCTTTTCTCTCCAAAACTATTGAGCGTGCCGTCTTTAGCCAACTCTCTTGCTATCTCTCTCAGAATGACCTTCTTGATCCAAACCAGTCAGGTTTCAAGACTGGTCATTCAACTGAGACTGCTCTTCTCTGTGTCACGGAGGCTCTCCGCACTGCTAAAGCTAACTCTCTCTCCTCTGCTCTTGTCCTTCTAGACCTGTCTGCTGCCTTTGATACTGTAAACCATCAGATCCTCCTCTCCACCCTCTCCGAGCTGGGCATCTCCGGCGCGGCTCACTCTTGGATTGCGTCCTACCTGACCGGTCGCTCCTACCAAGTGGCGTGGCGAGAAGCTGTCTCCGCACCACGTGCTCTCACCACTGGTGTCCCCCAGGGCTCAGTTCTAGGCCCTCTCCTTTTCTCGCTATACACCAAGTCACTTGGCTCTGTCATATCCTCACATGGCCTCTCCTATCATTGCTACGCTGACGACACACAACTAATCTTCTCCTTTCCCCCTTCTGATAACCAGGTGGCGAATCGCATCTCTGCATGTCTGGCAGACATATCAGTATGGATGACGGATCACCACCTCAAGCTGAACCTTGGCAAGACGGAGCTGCTCTTCCTCCTGGGGAAGGACTGCCTGTTCCATGATCTCGCCATCACGGTTGACAACTCCGTTGTGTCCTCCTCCCAGAGTGCGAAGAGCCTTGGCATGACCCTGGACAACACCCTGTCGTTCTCCACTAACATCAAGGCGGTGACCCGATCCTGTAGGTTCATGCTCTACAACATTCGGAGAGTACGACCCTGCCTTACACAGGAAGCGGCACAGGTCCTAATCCAGGCACTTGTCATCTCCCGTCTGGATTACTGCAACTCGCTGTTGGCTGGGCTCCCTGCCTGTGCCATTAAACCCCTACAACTCATCCAGAATGCCGCAGCCCGTCTGGTGTTCAACCTTCCCAAGTTCTCTCACGTCACCCCGCTCCTCCGCACACTCCACTGGCTTCCAGTTGAAGCTCGCATCTGCTACAAGACCATGGTGCTTGCCTACGGAGCTGTGAGGGGAACGGCACCTCCGTACCTTCAGGCTCTGATCAGTCCCTACACCCAAACGAGGGCATTGCGTTCATCCACATCTGGCCTGCTGGCTCCTACCTCTGCGGAAGCATAGTTCCCGCTCAGCCCAGTCAAAACTGTTCGCTGCTCTGGCACCCCAATGGTGGAACAAGCTCCCTCACGACGCCAGGACAGCGGAGTCACTCACCACCTTCCGGAGACATTTGAAACCCCACTTCTTTAAGGAATACCTGGGATAGGATAAAGTAACCCCCCCCCCTTACCCCCAACAAAAAAAAAACATTGTAAAGTGGTTATCCCACTGGCTATAAGGTGAATGCACCTATTTGTAAGTCGCTCTGGATAAGAGCGTCTGCTAAATGACGTAAATGTAAATGTAAATGAATCAGGCCTTCATGGTGGAATTGCTGCAAATAAACCATTACTAAAGGACACCAATAAGAAGAAGAGACTTGCTTGGGCCAAGAAACACGAGCAATGGACATTAGACCGGTGAAAATCTGTCCTTTGGTCTGATGAGTCCAAATTAGAGATTTTTGGTTTCAACCGCTGTGTCTTTGTGAGACGCAGAGTAGGTGAACGGATTATCTCTGCATGTGTGGTTCCCACCGTGAAGCATGGCGGAGGAGGTGTGATGGTGTGGGGGTGCTTTGCTGGTGACACTGTCAGTGAATTATTTAGAATTCAAGGCACACTTAACCAGCATGGCTACCACAGTATTCTGCAGCGATACGCCATCCCATCTGGTTTGCGCTTAGTGGGACTATCATTTGTTTTTCAACAGGACAATGACCCAACACACCTCCAGGCTGTGTAAGGGCTATTTGACCAAGAAGGAGAGTGATGGAGTGCTGCATCAGATGACCTGGCCTCCACAATCACCCGACCTCAACCCAATTGAGATGGTTTTGGATGAGTTGGACCGCAGAGTGAAGGAAAAGCAGCCAACAAGTGCTTACAATATGTGGGTACTCCTTCAAGACTGTTACATTTTACATTTATATCATGCGGCCCTCAGGTTCATTACCAATCAAAAACGTCTAACACATCATTGTGATCTCTACAGTGCCATTGGCTGGTCGTCATTGACCTTGCATACGCTTAAACACTGGTATACACTGATTTATAAGGCCATTTTGGGTAAAATGCCACTTTATCTCTGTTATTTTTCAATCAGGTCAGTAAATAAATATCAATTACGGTCCCATTCTCATTTGCTTTTAACAGTACCAAGAATTAGAACAGGTCATGGTAGAAATAGTTTTAGTTACTGAGCTCCGTGGTCCTGGAATTCTCTCCTGAACATTTTAAAATGTGATGATCTAGTCACGTTGGTGGAGTTTAAACACTTGGTCGATGTAAATATCATAGAAGAGTGTAACTGTCTTTAGGACAGCTGTTTTCTTAGTTATGACATTTGTGTTTCTTTACGTAATATGTAATTGTTGTACTGTATGTGTGTCTATAGTTTTGTTCAATGTTGTGTTAGTGTATGTAAGTTATTTTGTCTGAAACTTTGTTCCCCCTGCTGCTGTTGGACCAGGTCTCTCTTGAAAAATATATTTCATCACAATGAGAAAAACCTGTATAAATAATGGTTAAATTAAACAAATAAATAAATAAAAATGGCCAACCCAGCCGCTGATTGAGAGGTTTCCCCTGACGTCATCCCCATCCTCATGTGTTTGAAGATGTTGTTTGATCAAGGAGATGTTTATCTCATCTTCTTCCTCTCCAGCCTGCAGGGTTTAGGCAGCCACTAATAGGATGTGTGTTTTAAAAAACATCTTAAGATGAGAGAGAGAGAGCCCTTAGGGGACTCGTTGCGGCTGCAACCTCAATTTTAAAAAGCAAACACCTTCATTGGGTACTTAAAGCAGCGCTTAAATGCCATGTGATAACCTCTGTTTGTGAATGGAGGGAGGTCGGTTCACCGCCTCGCTAAAACTCTCGCCTATCTTGGAAAAACACAATTAGCAGAGGTAGAGAGCTTCTTCTTCTCTTTTTTGTTACATCTTGATGTCAGAAATGAATGTGCCACTACTTTTTTTCTCTCGCTGCTTGTTTGATTTAACCTCGTTTTATTATTTGCTTTTTTAGACCTGAGCAGAGATTCAAATACCATGACCTTTCTGGCAGCACGCTCCACTAGATAAAACCAGCCGGGCTCTTTGTCGGAAGGCTTTAGACACAGCTCTCCGCTGAGAAACAGGATCTTACATCAGACTCCACAGAGAGCAACACAGTACAAGGTCTTTGTTGCTGTATTATTTGTCATAATGCTTTTAACAATTTCTATGAAAAAATTGTGAGTCAATAAAGACCATCCATCAAAATGGAGCCTTGAGGAACTCAGAGCAGTACGTCCTGAATCTATTCCACATCAGCGTGTTTATGAAGCGCTGGTAGTTTGTTCTCCAAAGGTTTTTCAAAGTACTAGCAACTCTGCACATAATAAGAATGATTAGGCCATCGACTTTCATGTGTCCATTCAGGAGCAGTCTGAGAGCAGACATTGGATGGAGGAGCAGCGGGCCCAAAGTGCTGTGTGATTATGATAGTCGTGAGTAATGTTGAAAAGGGAGGAGCTGTGGAGGAAAATAGACAGACATCACAAACCTATTTCAACCAAGCTGCTATCATAGAGTCATACATTGACATAGGTGTATTGGACCAATTTAATTCACATTTATACTAGAATGGATAGTACATTGTCATAATAATAGCTTTCTCATGTAATTTCACCTTATCATTAATGAGGGGTAGTTTAAGGGCACTGAACATATTTTTCAATTATTTCCCAGTGGATGGAGGGAATAGAGTTATCCTACAGGCCCTACAGGCTAATGCGCTCCTGTCGCTAGGCGGTGGAGAGGTGAGGTTTAGAACACGCACACCTGACCTTTTACACCCTCCCTCGTTGCGTGACAATTACCCTCTGCCATTTCACCGCTAATTAAGCCGGCAGAGTCATGGATTTGACTCGACACATCACTCCCGGTGTTGCCGTGACGCCGTAATGGCTGATTAATTTCTGACTGTGGTGGGGATGGTCACGCAACTCATCAGGCAGGCGGAGGAAGCTGAAGACCCCATAAGGCGGATGGGAGGAGAAGAGAAACAGTTGTAAATAAAAAATATCTGTAGGAAATGAAACCGTGATAGATAAGGTCAACACAGGAAGCCATGATGAATGATCTCACTACATTACATTTTTATAGAAAGTTAACAAAAATAGATAAGATCTTGCTACCATGGAAAGGAAAATACCTGTCTATTTGTGGAAAAATCAGCCTGATTAACTCTTTAGTCATATCCCAGTTGACCTATTTTCTTATGGCCTTGCCTACACCTAGCGACTACTTTTTAAATTATATAATTTATGAGAAAAAAATATTCAATTTTATTTGGAACGGCAAGCCAGACAAAATTAAACGGTTCTATTTATATAATGAATATGAATTTGGAGGGCATAAATTATTAAATATTAAAGCATTAGACCTCTCACTAAAGGCTTCAGTCATACTTAAAAAAGTTATACTTAAATCCGAACTGGTTCTCTAGCAGATTACTAAGAATGTCTCACTCCATGTTTATGAATGGCCTTTTTAACTTTATTCAGATTACAACCTCTCACTTTCAGTAATTTTAAAATGAAATAATCTCAAAAATATAGCTATTTTTAAAACAAGACATAGAAAGTTGGTTGCAATTTCAGTTTAATGAACCAGAAAATATATGATATAATGATATCATAAATAGGACTGGTGGATTTATGTCACACATGCAGCTAACAAAAATATATGGAAATGTCTGCTCTACCCAAAAGTCCAACCAACTAATTGCAGCATTACTGCAAAAATGGAAGAGGCAAGTGGAAGAAGTAAGGAACTTGTCTGTCAGCCCTGCATTAAAGACCACAATTGATTAAAGAAAATTGTGATAAATAAAAAAGTATACCAGTTTCATTTAAGGACCAACAAATTGACAGCTGTGTCATATAGATTGCAATATAGTTATTGGGCTCCCAAGTGGCGCAGTGGTCTAAGGCACTGCATCTCAGTGCTTGAGGCGTCCCTACAGACCTCCTGGTTCGATTCCAGGCTGTATCACAACCGGCCGTGATTGGGAGTCCAATAGGGTGGCACACAATTGGCCCAACGTCGTAAGGTGTAGGCTGTCATTGTAAAAAAGAATTTGTTCTTAACTGACTTGCCTAGTTAATATAAAATTGTTGGGAAGAGATTTTTTATTTACCGATTCCATGGCACATGGTTTATTAACTGATACACAAAACGACGCTGGATTCAAAACTTTGAGCTTTTCAATTTTAATTGTTATACAAAATTTTTGCTACCAATAGAATGTTATTTATATGGGGGGTACAACCATCCTAGATCTGCAGATTTTGCTGCTAAGAGACATAATCATTAGATCATTTGTTTTGATATTGTCCATATGTTTTTGGTTGCAGGTTAAGGAATGGCTGAAGAATTGCAACATTTACCTGGAGCTAAATCTGCAAATAGCACTGCAGGATGATTTGAAAAGTCATAGTCAGTCAATCAATAATATAATAATACTTTTAGCAAAAATGTCATCTTTAATTTACAATCCGTAGAAACTATGAGAATAGAAAGGTTCAAAACTTTTGTGAAACGTCACTGCACAATTGAAAAATATATGGCAAATAGAAATCAAAACTGGATGGTGTTAAGAAATAGATGGGAGGGGTTGAGTGGAGCTGAAGGGTGGGACTAAAAACAAAAATATAACTAATGTAAAATATACTGTGTCCGTAAAATGTATATAGGTTCAGAACTTTTGTGAAACAGCACAGTTAAAAATATATGTCAAATAGAAATCAAAACTGGATGGTCTTCAGAGATAGATGGGAGGGGTTGAGGATAGCTGAAGGATGGGATAAAACATATACAAAAGATAACTTTTGTAAAATATTTTGTGTCCATAAAATGTATATAGTATGAATAAGCTGGAAGTATAAGTGTTGTTGTCCATTAGTTTACTCCAATTAGTGGAAGGGTAGTTGGATTAGAGGAAAATAATAAAGGAACATGTCTTTTTTTTTAATATATGGGGGATTGGAAATGATGCAGACAAATATATTAATGGAGGCTACAATCTATCTGCAGTATTAAAGCCGATCTTTTTATCTCCTCTCTGTTCTCATGACAGAAAACATGCCGGTGCCACCAGCCGGGAGGTGAGGGGCGCAGAGTCTGTGTGTTTTTTGTCTCCCAAAGAATGAGGGGAACGAGGGGAGGAAGGGTAAACAAAGATAAAAAGATAACAGTTGTCGGCACGTTCAGCAAATACAGTTTTTTTTAGATTGCGAACAAGCATTGTTCAATACTGTGGATACATGTGCAAAACTCTAAATACAGTTATCACAACAACACTATGTGGCAACCTGTGGATCATTTGTCATTGCTTTGACACAAAATGCATTCAATGACAACATCTTTCAAATTACATAAATACTTGTCTCACAAAAAACACATTTACCAACAAAACTCTATGTATCTACAGACCATTTTGCAAATGTTAAGATACCCTTATCAAAACTGTTAAACTCAAGTTCAAAAGCTACTAAAAATTGAATTAGACTGCAATGTTTTACATTGCTACAGTAAAAGCTATATATATAATAATAAAAACTCGGAATTATTCACAGCTGATTTTCATTCTACATTACGTAACTGAAGACCTACCCAGGTGTTTTCCATTTTTATGTCATTACCATCTCTACAAAAGGGGACATCTTTGGAATTTATTTTACATAAACATGGACCCAGACAGAGATCGTGTAGTGGCTTACAGAGGTGGAAGAGTTGCCAGGAGAGGCAGAGGATTACGTATCCGTGGTGGACGATGACTGAGGGGAAGACCCAGAGTTGTAGTGTCAGATGAGATTAGGGCTACAATCACTGATCATGTTGTCAATCATGGTCTATCAATGAGAGATGCTGGTCTCAGAGTGCAGCCAAATTTGCAACGCTCAACTGTGTCATCTATTATAAGAACCTTCCAGCAAACTAACAGGTAAGATATGCATTCTGTATGGGCATCTAACTGTACTGAATATTACTGTAGAGTAGTAAATCGAACAAAAGCTCTTCGAACCACTTGTGTGTAATTTTATTTCTGTTTTAGGACCCAACGGTTACCAAATGGAGGTGGGAGAGTTAGGATTTTCTCTGCTCAGCAGGAAGCTGTAATTGTTGACATGGTCATTAGCAACAATGCCATAAATCTCAGAGGAATTCAAGAGAGAGTGTTGGCAGACAATAATACATTTCAAAATGTTGAAAGTGTAAGCACGACAACCATTGCTAGAGTCTTGACAAAGCATCATATCAGCATGAAGCAGGTGTACACTGTTCCCTTTGAGAGGAACTCTGATTGTGTCAAGGAACTCCGGTACCAGTATGTCCAGGTAAGATGTCTATATCCTGTAATACAGTACTGTTTTTACTGTAAACAAAACCCACCAGAGCACTGCACACTCAGCAGTGATTTCAGTTACAGTATTATGTAATGTAAACTACTGTTATAGAATAACTGTTATGTTGCCCTGTGGATTTACAATCTTTTTAGAGTGTCATGGAGCTTGAAGCCAGGCCAACACCCCACATGTTCGTCTTTGTGGATGAGGCTGGTTTTAACATGGCCAAAACACGCCGACGTGGAAGGAATGTGATTGGGAAAAAAGCAACATTGAATGTCCCGGGCCATAGGGGTGCCAACATCACAATGTGTGCCGCAATATCCTCTAAAGGATTGCTGTTACATAAACCACTAATTGGGACATACAACACAGAGCGCCTCATTTCATTCATGGATGACCTCTATGGAAGGCTTTTGCCAGGTGAAGAAAGAGGGCAAGTCAGAAGAAATATGGAAACCTGGGGGATTGTATGGGACAATGTGGCATTTTACCACTCCCATGTAGTCACAGAGTGGTTTGCAGCCTATCCCGGGATGGTGTCACTTTTCCTCCCCCCTTACTCTCCCTTCCTCAACCCCATAGAATAATTATTTTCCTCATGGAGGTTTATGACCACCATCGACATGATCAAATGTCACTCTTGGATGCAATGAATGCAGGATGCCTGGATATCTCTGCAGAAGATTGCCAGGGATGGTTCAGGCATGCAAAGAGATTCTTTCCCAGGTGTATTGCGCGAGAGGCCATACGGTGTGATGTGGATGAGAACTTGTGGCCCAATGCAGCAGACAGGGTTGACTAGCATTGTTATATTTCTGTTTCATTTGGACAATATGCTATGCATATTCATAGTGTGTATACACTTTTTGTTTGTTTAACAGTACTGGAATTATTTATTTTTGTGTATTTTGGAATTACTCTGCAAAAAGCAAAATACAGTAATTTGCAAAAATACAGTAAATGTATTGAATCATATTGCAGCCTTTCTGCTGTATTTCTTTACATATCTTGCAGGACATTCTGTACAGTACAGGTTTGCCACTCTGCTTTTGTAAAAATGACTGTTGATTAATAAAAAATAAAAAATGATTTTAAAAACAAATTGACACATTTTCAAGTGGTAGCTGTTTTTAGAGTTGTGTAGGTCATGATACTATGAATGACAAAGTGTGCATGTTGGTAGAGACTGTTAGCTTTCATTTGGTAGAAATATTTGTTTTGAGACATGTAGGATGTGCATTGCCAAATTGCAGGTTGTTTTGATAACTGTATTTAGAGTTTTGCACATGTATCCACAGTATTGAACAATGCTTGTTAGAATTCGAAAAAAAATGTAAATCTGACTGCAGTGTTTTGGTAGTCTGGAAGAATAAAAAAACTCCTCATTACTCAACCAGCACATAGCCAAGGTGACTGCTCTGTACACCTGGCTGTCACTGGACCTGTCACCCCAAGGCCACCACCACACACCTCTCCCTCTCCGACTCTAACCTGCTCACCTCCAACACCTACAGATAAATAACATGGTACGCTGTCTGGGAAATCATATATGAAGGACACACGGAAAATTGGATGCCATCTAAAAGTCTGAAACAGTCTGAATGCCCTCTGAGACTAACTTGGCGTCACTGTTGGCGAGTCCTATGATTAATCTGATGTGTTTTAGCCATTTTCTCCTACAGACATCCAAAGACAATTGGAAGACTACAATTCAGAGAACTGGTTCAGTTTTCTGGCTGCACTACAGGTGTTACACCAGACTGTCAGGATTGAATGGCTTTACTGTGTGTTTGCTGGTGGTAGCTCAGACAATGTGTGTTTCTGGGCATGGTCACTGTGCCAGATCCCTCCCTGTGGTGGAGCTACTGGTTTCACTCCAGGGGTTAGAATGGGTTGGAGAACACTCAGACACCCGCTGGGCTGTCCCGGTCAATTCTGGCCTCATCAATTCAATATTTAAGTCTGAACCAAGTGTGATCCAACACTGAGGTAATTCTGAGGTGGGTTAACCCTGGGATAATAATGTGAACCACCCTGGTTCAGGTCTTCTAACACAAATCCAATCACACATATCCAGAGGCTTCAATGATACACACTCAGTACACACACATCTCAAAATGTATACTCTCTCACTCTCTCTCTCTCTCTCTCTCTCTCTCTCTCTCTCTCTCTCTCTCTCTCTCTCTCTTGATCTCTCTCTCTTTTACTCTCTATCTCACTCTCGCTCTCTCACTCTCTATCTCACTCTCTCTCTCTCTCTCTCTATCTCACTCTCGCTCTCTCTCTCTCTATTTCTCTCTCTCTCTCCCTCTCTCTCTCTCGATCTCTCTCTCTCTCGATTCCCCCTCTCTCTCTCTCTCTATTCCCTCTCTCTCTCTCTCTCTCTCTCTCTCTCTCTCTCTCTCTCTCTCTCTCTCTCTCTCTCTCTCTCTCTCTCTCTCTCCTTCTCTCTCTCTCACTCTCTATCTCACTCTCTCTCTCTCTATCTCTCTCTATCTCGATCTCTCTCTCTCTCTCTCTCTCTCTCTCTCTCTCTCTCTCTCTCTCTCTCTCTCTCTCTCTCTCTCTCTCTTGCTCTCTCCATCCCCTTTCCATCATCTTTCTTCCTGTTGTCTTTGTCTCTCCCCAGATGGAGCTCAGCAGTAAAGGTCAAGGTCTTATCAAAAGTTGTGTTGCGTGATCATGTTGTGTCATGTTGTGTTGCGTGGACATGTTGTGTTGTGCTGCGTGTTTGTGTCATGTTGTGTTGTGTCATGTTGTGTGGTTGTGTTGTGTCATGTTTTGTTGCGTGGTCATCTTGTGCCATATTGTGTTGCGTGGTCATGTTGTGTCATGTTGTGTTGTGTCATGTTGTGTTGTGTGGCCGTGTTATGCCATGTTGTGTTGCGTGGTCATGTTGTGTCATGTTGTGTTGCGTGGTCGTGTTGTGTCATGTTGTGTTGCGTGGTCGTGTTGTGTCATGTTGTGTTACGTGGTCGTGTTGTGTCATGTTGTGTTGCATGGTCGTGTTGTGTCATGTTGTGTGGTCGTGTTGTGTCATGTTGTGTTGTGTTGCATGGCCGTGATGTGTCATGTTGTGTTGCGTGGTCATGTTGTGTCATGTTGTGTTGCGTGGTCGTGTTGTGTCATGTTGTGTTGCGTGGTCGTGTTGTGTCATGTTGTGTTGCGTGGTCGTGTTGTGTCATGTTGTGTTGCGTGGTCGTGTTGTGTTGCGTGGTCGTGTTGTGTCATGTTGTGTTGTATGGTCGTGTTGTGTCATGTTGTGTGGTCGTGTTGTGTCATGTTGTGTTGTGTTGCATGGCCGTGATGTGCCATGTTGTGTTGCGTGGTCATGTTGTGTCATGTTGTGCTGCGTGGTCGTGTTGTGTCATGTTGTGTTGCGTGGTCGTGTTGTTTCAGGTTGTGTTGCGTGGTCATGTTGTGTCATGTTGTGCTGCGTGGTTGTGTCATGTTGTGTTGTGTCATGTTGTGTGGTTGTGTTGTGTCATGTTGTGTTGTGTGGTTGTGTTGTGTCATGTTGTGTGGTCGTGTTGTGCCATGTGTTGTTGCGTGGTCGTCTTGTGCCATGATGTGTTGTGTGGTAGTATTGTGCCATGTTGTGTTGCGTGGTCGTGTTGTATCATGTTGTGTGGCATGGTCGTGTTGTGTCATGTTGTGTTGTGTGGTTGAGTTGTGTCATGTTGAGTTGCATGGTCGTGTTGTGTCATGTTGTGTTGCGTGGTCGTGTTGTGTCATGTTGTGTTGTATGGGCATGTTGTGTCATGTTGTGTTGTGTGGTTGTATTGTGCCATGTTGTGTTGCGTGGTTGTGTTATGTCATATTGTGTTGCATGGTCGTGTTGTTTCATGTTGTGTTGTGTGGTCGTGTTGTGTCATGTTGTGTTGTGTGGTCGTGCTGTGTCATGTTGTGTTGCGTGGTCGTGTTGTGTCATGTTGTGTTGTGTGGTCATGTTGTGTCATGTTGTGTGGTCGTGTTGTGTCATGTTTTGTTGTGTGGTCATGTTGTGTCATGTTGTGTGGTCTTGTTGTGTCATGTTGTGTTGTGTGGTAGTGTTGTGTCATGTTTTGTGGTTGTGTTGTGTCATGTTGTGTTGTGTGGTCATGTTGTGTCATGTTGTGTTGCGTGGTCGTGTTGTGTCATGTTGTGTTGCGTGGTCATGTTGTGTCATGTTGTGTTGCGTGTTCTTCTTGTGTCATGTTGTTATGCGTGGTCATGTTGTGTCATGTTGTATTGCGTGGTCTTGTTGTGTCATGTTGTGTTGCGTGGACATGTTGTGTTGTGTTGCGTGGTTGTGTCATGTTGTGTTGTGTCATGATGTGTGGTTGTGTTGTGTCATGTTGTGTTGCGTGGTCATCTTGTGCCATGTTGTGTTGCGTGGTCATGTTGTGTTATGTTGTGATGCGTGGTTGTGTCATGTTGTGTTGTGTCATGTTGTGTGGCAGTGTTGTGCCATGTTTTGTTGTGTGGTTGTCTTGTGCCATGATGTGTTGCGTGGTCATGTTGTGTCATGTTGTGTTGCGTGGTCGTGTTGTGTCATGTTGTGTTGCGTGGTCGTGTTTTGTCATGTTGTGTTGCCTGGTTGTGTTGTGTCATGTTGTGTTGCGTGGTCGTGTTGTGTCATGTTGTGTTGCGTGGTCGTGTTGTGTCATGTTGTGTTGTATGGTCGTGTTGTGTCATGTTGTGTGGTCGTGTTGTGTCATGTTGTGTTGTGCTGTGTTGCATGGCCGTGATGTGTCATGTTGTGTTGCGTGTTCGTCTTGTGCCGTGTTGTGTTGCGTGGCCGTCTTGTGCCATGATGTGTTGCGTGGTCATGTTGTGTCATGTTGTGTTGCATGGTCGTGTTGTGTCATGTTGTGTTGCGTGGTCGTGTTGTGTCATGTTGTGATGCGTGGTCATGTTGTGTCATGTTGTGTTGCGTGGTTGTGTCATGTTGTGTTGTGTCATGTTGTGTGGTTGTGTTGTGTCATGTTGTGTTGTGTGGTTGTGTTGTGTCATCTTGTGTGGTCGTGTTGTGCCATGTGTTGTTGCGTGGTCGTCTTGTGCCATGATGTGTTGTGTGGTAGTATTGTGCCATGTTGTGTTGCGTGGTCGTGTTGTATCATGTTGTGTGGCATGGTCGTGTTGTGGCATGTTGTGTTGTGTGGTTGAGTTGTGTCAAGTTGAGTTGCATGGTCGTGTTGTGCCATGTTGTGTTGCGTGGTCGTGTTGTGTCATGTTGTGTTGTATGGGCATGTTGTGTCATGTTGTGTTGCGTGGTCGTGTTGTGTCATGTTGTGTTGTGTGGTCGTATTGTGCCGTGTTGTGTTGCGTGGTTGTGTTATGTCATATTGTGTTGCATGGTTGTGTTGTTTCATGTTGTGTTGTGTGGTCGTGCTGTGTCATCTTGTGTTGCGTGGTCGTGTTGTGTCATGTTGTGTTGTGTGGTCATGTTGTGTCATGTTGTGTGGTCGTGTAGTGTCATGTTTTGTTGTGTGGTCATGTTGTGTCATGTTGTGTGGTTTTGTTGTTTCATGTTGTGTTGTGTGGTCGTGTTGTGTCATGTTTTGTGGTCGTGTTGTGTCATGTTGTGTTGTGTGGTCATGTTGTGTCATGTTGTGTTGCGTGGTCGTGTTGTGTCATGTTGTGTTGCGTGGTCATGTTGTGTCATGTTGTGTTGTGTGGTCATGTTGTGTCATGTTGTGTGGTCGTGTTGTGTCATGTTTTGTTTTGTGGTCCCAGTCAAAACTGTTCGCTGCTCTGGCACCCCAATGGTGGAACAAGCTCCCTCACGACGCCAGGACAGCGGAGTCACTCACCACCTTCCGGAGACATTTGAAACCCCACCTCTTTAAGGAATACCTGGGATAGGATAAAGTAATCCTTCTACCCCCCGTCGTGCTGTGTCATGTTGTGTTGCGTGGTCGTGTTGTGTCATGTTGTGTTGTGTGGTCATGTTGTGTCATGTTGTGTGGTCGTGTTGTGTCATGTTTTGTTGTGTGGTCATGTTGTGTCATGTTGTGTGGTCTTGTTGTGTCATGTTGTGTTGTGTGGTCGTGTTGTGTCATGTTTTGTGGTTGTGTTGTGTCATGTTGTGTTGTGTGGTCATGTTGTGTCATGTTGTGTTGCGTGGTCGTGTTGTGTCATGTTGTGTTGCGTGGTCATGTTGTGTCATGTTGTGTTGCGTGTTCTTCTTGTGTCATGTTGTTATGCGTGGTCATGTTGTGTCATGTTGTATTGCGTGGTCTTGTTGTGTCATGTTGTGTTGCGTGGACATGTTGTGTTGTGTTGCGTGGTTGTGTCATGTTGTGTTGTGTCATGATGTGTGGTTGTGTTGTGTCATGTTGTGTTGCGTGGTCATCTTGTGCCATGTTGTGTTGCGTGGTCATGTTGTGTTATGTTGTGATGCGTGGTTGTGTCATGTTGTGTTGTGTCATGTTGTGTGGCAGTGTTGTGCCATGTTTTGTTGTGTGGTTGTCTTGTGCCATGATGTGTTGCGTGGTCATGTTGTGTCATGTTGTGTTGCGTGGTCGTGTTGTGTCATGTTGTGTTGCGTGGTCGTGTTTTGTCATGTTGTGTTGCCTGGTTGTGTTGTGTCATGTTGTGTTGCGTGGTCGTGTTGTGTCATGTTGTGTTGCGTGGTCGTGTTGTGTCATGTTGTGTTGTATGGTCGTGTTGTGTCATGTTGTGTGGTCGTGTTGTGTCATGTTGTGTTGTGCTGTGTTGCATGGCCGTGATGTGTCATGTTGTGTTGCGTGTTCGTCTTGTGCCGTGTTGTGTTGCGTGGCCGTCTTGTGCCATGATGTGTTGCGTGGTCATGTTGTGTCATGTTGTGTTGCATGGTCGTGTTGTGTCATGTTGTGTTGCGTGGGTCGTGTTGTGTCATGTTGTGATGCGTGGTCATGTTGTGTCATGTTGTGTTGCGTGGTTGTGTCATGTTGTGTTGTGTCATGTTGTGTGGTTGTGTTGTGTCATGTTGTGTTGTGTGGTTGTGTTGTGTCATCTTGTGTGGTCGTGTTGTGCCATGTGTTGTTGCGTGGTCGTCTTGTGCCATGATGTGTTGTGTGGTAGTATTGTGCCATGTTGTGTTGCGTGGTCGTGTTGTATCATGTTGTGTGGCATGGTCGTGTTGTGGCATGTTGTGTTGTGTGGTTGAGCTGTGTCAAGTTGAGTTGCATGGTCGTGTTGTGCCATGTTGTGTTGCGTGGTCGTGTTGTGTCATGTTGTGTTGTATGGGCATGTTGTGTCATGTTGTGTTGCGTGGTCGTGTTGTGTCATGTTGTGTTGTGTGGTCGTATTGTGCCGTGTTGTGTTGCGTGGTTGTGTTATGTCATATTGTGTTGCATGGTTGTTTTGTTTCATGTTGTGTTGTGTGGTCGTGCTGTGTCATCTTGTGTTGCGTGGTCGTGTTGTGTCATGTTGTGTTGTGTGGTCATGTTGTGTCATGTTGTGTGGTCGTGTTGTGTCATGTTTTGTTGTGTGGTCATGTTGTGTCATGTTGTGTGGTTTTGTTGTTTCATGTTGTGTTGTGTGGTCGTGTTGTGTCATGTTTTGTGGTCGTGTTGTGTCATGTTGTGTTGTGTGGTCATGTTGTGTCATGTTGTGTTGCGTGGTCGTGTTGTGTCATGTTGTGTTGCGTGGTCATGTTGTGTCATGTTGTGTGGTCATGTTGTGTCATGTTGTGTGGTCGTGTTGTGTCATGTTTTGTTTTGTGGTCCCAGTCAAAACTGTTCGCTGCTCTGGCACCCCAATGGTGGAACAAGCTCCCTCACGACGCCAGGACAGCGGAGTCACTCACCACCTTCCGGAGACATTTGAAACCCCACCTCTTTAAGGAATACCTGGGATAGGATAAAGTAATCCTTCTACCCCCCAAATTGTAAAGTGGTTATCCCACTGGCTATAGGGTTAACGCACCAATTTGTGAGTCGCTCTGGCTAAGAGCGTCTGCTAAATGACGTTAATGTGCCCTTGAGCAAGGCACTTAACCCTAATTGCTCCTGTAAGTCGCTCTGGATAAGAGCGTCTGCTAAATGACTAAAATGTAAATGTAAAATGTGGTCGTTTTGTGTCATGTTGTGTTGCGTGGTCGTGTTGTGTCATGTTGTGTTGTGTGGTCGTGTTGTGTCATACTGTGTGGTCGTGTTGTGTCATGTTGTGTTGTTTGTTCGTGTTGTGTTGCGTGGTCGTGTTGTGTCATGTTGTGTTGCGTGGTCATGTTGTGTCAATTTGTGTTGCGTGGTCGTGGTATGTAATGTTGTGTTGCATTGTGGTGTTGTGTCATGCTGTTTTTTGTGGTTGTGTTGTGTCATGTTGTTTGGTCATGTTGTGTCATGTTGTGTTGTGTGGTCGTGGTGTGTCATGTTGTGTTGCATGGTCTTGTTGTGTCATGTTGTGTTGTGTGGTTGTGTTGTGTCATGTTGTGTGGTCGTGTTGTGTCGTGTTGTGTGGTCATGTTGTGTCATGTTGTGTTGCGTGGTCGTGTTGTGTCATGTTGTGTTGTGTGGTCGTGTTGTGTCATGTTGTGTTGCATGTTCGTGTTGTGTGATGTTGTGTTGCGTGGTCATGTAGTGTCATGTTGTGTGGTCATGTTGTGTCATGTTGTGTTTTGTTGCATGGCCGTGTTGTGTCATGTTGTGTTGCGTGGTCGTCTTGTGCCATGTTATGTTGCGTGGTTGTGTTATGTCATGTTGTGTTGCATGGTCGTGTTGTTTCATGTTGTGTTGTGTGGTCGTGTTGTGTCATGTTGTGTGGTCGTGTTGTGTGATGTTGTGTTGTGTGGTCGTGTTGTGTCATGTTGTGTGGTCTTGTTGTGTCATGTTGTGTTGTGTGGTCGTGTTGTGTCATGCTGTGTGGTCGTGTTGTGTCATGTTGTGTTGTGTGGTCGTGTTGTGTCATAATGTGTTGCATGGTCGTGTTATGTCATGTTGTGTTGCATTGTCGTGTTGTGTCATGCTGTTTTGTGTGGTTGTGTCATGTTGTGTGGTCATGTTGTGTCATGTTGTGTTTTGTGGTCGTGTTGTGTCATGTTGTGTTGTGTGGCCGTGTTGTGTCATGTTGTGTTGCGTGGTCGTGTTGTGTCATGTTGTGTTCCGTGGTCGTGTTGTGTCATAATGTGTTGCGTGGTCGTGTTATGTCATGTTGTGTTGCATTGTCGTGTTGTGTCATGCTGTTTTGTGTGGTTGTGTCATGTTGTGTGGTCATGTTGTGTCATGTTGTGTTTTGTGGTCGTGTTGTGTCATGGTGTGTTGCGTGGTCATGTTGTGTCATGTTGTGTGGTCGTGTTGCGTCATGTTGTGTGGTCTTGTTGTGTCATGTTGTGTTGTGTGGTCGTGGTGTGTCATGTTGTGTTGCATGGTCGTGTTGCGTCATGTTGTGTTGTGTGGTCGTGTTGTGTCATGTTGTGTGGTCGTGTTGTGTCATGTTGTGTTGCATGGTCGTCTTGTGCCATGTTGTGTTGCATGGTCGTCTAGTGCCATGTTGTGTTACGTGGTCGTCTTGTGCCATGTTGTGTTGCGTGGTTGTGTTATGTTATGTTGTGTTGAATGGTCGTGTTGTTTCATGTTGTGTTGTGTGGTCGTGTTGTGTCATGTTGTGTGGTCGTGTTGTGTGATGTTGTGTTGTGTGGTCGTGTTTTGTCATGTTGTGTGGTCTTGTTGTGTCATGTTGTGTTGTGTGGTCGTGTTGTGTCATGTTGTGTTGCGTGGTCGTGTTGTGTCATGTTGTGTTGCGTGGTCGTGTTGTGTCATAATGTGTTGCGTGGTCGTGTTATGTCATGTTGTGTTGCATTGTCGTGTTGTGTCATGCTGTTTTGTGTGTTTGTGTCATGTTGTGTGGTCATGTTGTGTCATGTTGTGTTTTGTGGTCGTGCTGTGTCATGTTGTGTTGTGTGGCCGTGTTGTGTCATGTTGTGTTGCTTGGTCGTGTTGTGTCATGTTGTGTTGCGTGGTCGTGTTGTGTCATAATGTGTTGCGTGGTCGTGTTATGTCATGTTCTGTTGCATTGTTGTGTTGTGTCATGCTGTTTTGTTTGGTTGTGTCATGTTGTGTGGTCATGTTGTGTCATGGTGTGTTGCGTGGTCGTGTTGTGTCATGGTGTGTTGCGTGGTCATGTTGTGTCATGTTGTGTGGTCGTGTTGCGTCATGTTGCATGGTCTTGTTGTGTCATGTTGTGTTGTGTGGTCGTGGTGTGTCATGTTGTGTGGTCGTGTTGTGTCGTGTTGTGTGGTCAAGTTGTGTCATGTTGTGTTGCGTGGTCGTGTTGTGTCATGTTTTGTGGTCGTGTTGTGTCATGTTGTGTTGCATGGTCGTCTTGTGCCATGATGTGTTGCGTGGTCGTGTTGTGTCATGTTGTGTTGCGTGGTCATGTTGTGTTGCGTGGTCATGTTGTGCCATGTTGTGTTGCGTGGTCTTGTTGTGTCATGTTGTGTTGCGTGGTCTTGTTGTGTCATGTTGTGTTGTGAGGTCATGTTGTGTCTTATTGTGTTGCATGTTCGTGTTGTGTGATGTTGTGTTGCATGGTCGTGTAGTGTCATGTTGCGTGGTCGTGTTGTGTCATGTTGTGTTTTGTTGCATGGCCGTGTTGTGTCATGTTGTGTTGCTTGGTCGTCTTGTGCCATGTTGTGTTGTGTGGTCGTCTTGTGCCATGTTGTGTTGCGTGGTCGTGTTATGTCATGTTGTGTTGCGTGGTCGTGTTGTGTCATGTTGTGTTGCGTGGTCGTGTTGTGTCATGTTGTGTTGCATCGTCGTGGTATGTAATGTTGTGTTGCATCGTCGTGTTGTGTCATGCTGTTTTTTGTGGTCATGTTGTGTCATGTTGTGTGGTCATGTTGTGTCATGTTGTGTTGTGTGGTCGGTGTGTATCATGTTGTGTTGCATGGTCTTGATGCGTCATGTTGTGTTGTGTGGTCGTGTTGTGTCATGTTGTGTTGCGTGTTCGTGTTGTGTGATGTTGTGTTGCGTGGTCGTGTAGTGTCATGTTGTGTGGTCATGTTGTGTCATGTTGTGTTTTGTTGCATGGCCGTGTTGTGTCATGTTGTGTTGCGTGGTCGTCTAGTGCCATGTTGTGTTGCGTGGTCGTCTTGTGCCATGTTGTGTTGCGTGGTTGTGTTATGTCATGTTGTGTTGCATGTTCGTGTTGTTTCATGTTGTGTTGTGTGGTCGTGTTGTGTCATGTTGTGTGGTCGTGTTGTGTGATGTTGTGTTGTGTGGTCGTGTAGTGTCATGTTGTGTGGTCTTGTTGTGTCATGTTGTGTTGTGTGGTCAGTTGTGTCATGTTGTGTGGTCGTGTTGTGTCATGTTGTGTTGCGTGGTCGTGTTGTGTCATGTTGTGTTGCGTGGTCGTGTTGTGTCATAATGTGTTGAGTGGTCGTGTTATGTCATGTTGTGTTGCATTGTCGTGTTGTGTCATGTTGTGTGGTCATGTTGTGTTGCGTGGTCGTGTTGTGTCATGTTGTGTTGTGTGGTCATGTTGTGTCATGTTCTGTTGTCTTGTTGTGTCATGTTTTGTTGTGTGGTCGTGTTGTGTCATGTTGTGTTGTGTGGTCGTCTTGTGCCATGTTGTGTAGTCGTCTTGTGCCAAGTTGTGTTGCGTGGTCGTGTTATGTCATGTCATGTTGCATGGTCGTGTTGTTTAATGTTGTGTGGTCTTGTTGTGTCATGTTGTGTTGCGTGGTCGTGTTGTGTCATGTTGTGTTGTGTGGTCGTGTTGTGTCATGTTGTATGGTCGTGTTGTGTCATATTGTGTTGTGTGGTCATGTTGTGTCATGTTGTGTGGTCATGTTGTGTCATGTTGTGTTGTGTGGTCGGTGTGTATCATGTTGTGTTGCATGGTCTTGATGCGTCATGTTGTGTTGTGTGGTCGTGTTGTGTCATGTTGTGTTGCGTGTTCGTGTTGTGTGATGTTGTGTTGCGTGGTCGTGTAGTGTCATGTTGTGTGGTCATGTTGTGTCATGTTGTGTTTTGTTGCATGGCCGTGTTGTGTCATGTTGTGTTGCGTGGTCGTCTAGTGCCATGTTGTGTTGCGTGGTCGTCTTGTGCCATGTTGTGTTGCGTGGTTGTGTTATGTCATGTTGTGTTGCATGTTCGTGTTGTTTCATGTTGTGTTGTGTGGTCGTGTTGTGTCATGTTGTGTGGTCGTGTTGTGTGATGTTGTGTTGTGTGGTCGTGTAGTGTCATGTTGTGTGGTCTTGTTGTGTCATGTTGTGTTGTGTGGTCGGTTGTGTCATGTTGTGTGAGTCGTGTTGTGTCATGTTGTGTTGCGTGGTCGTGTTGTGTCATGTTGTGTTGCGTGGTCGTGTTGTGTCATAATGTGTTGAGTGGTCGTGTTATGTCATGTTGTGTTGCATTGTCGTGTTGTGTCATGTTGTGTGGTCATGTTGTGTTGCGTGGTCGTGTTGTGTCATGTTGTGTTGTGTGGTCATGTTGTGTCATGTTCTGTTGTCTTGTTGTGTCATGTTTTGTTGTGTGGTCGTGTTGTGTCATAATGTGTTGAGTGGTCGTGTTATGTCATGTTGTGTTGCATTGTCGTGTTGTTTCATGTTGTGTTGTGTGGTCGTGTTGTGTCATGTTGTGTGGTCTTGTTGTGTCATGTTGTGTTGTGTGGTCGTGTTGTGTCATGCTGTGTGGTCGTGTTGTGTCATGTTGTGTTGTGTGGTCGTGTTGTGTCATAATGTGTTGCATGGTCGTGTTATGTCATGTTGTGTTGCATTGTCGTGTTGTGTCATGCTGTTTTGTGTGGTTGTGTCATGTTGTGTGGTCATGTTGTGTCATGTTGTGTTTTGTGGTCGTGTTGTGTCATGTTGTGTTGTGTGGCCGTGTTGTGTCATGTTGTGTTGCGTGGTCGTGTTGTGTCATGTTGTGTTGCGTGGTCGTGTTGTGTGATAATGTGTTGCGTGGTCGTGTTATGTCATGTTGTGTTGCATTGTCGTGTTGTGTCATGTTGTGTGGTCATGTTGTGTTGCGTGGTCGTGTTGTGTCATGTTGTGTTGTGTGGTCGTGTTGTGTCATGTTGTATGGTCGTGTTGTGTCATATTGTGTTGTGTGGTCATGTTGTGTCATGTTGTGTGGTCATGTTGTGTCATGTTGTGTTGTGTGGTCGGTGTGTATCATGTTGTGTTGCATGGTCTTGATGCGTCATGTTGTGTTGTGTGGTCGTGTTGTGTCATGTTGTGTTGCGTGTTCGTGTTGTGTGATGTTGTGTTGCGTGGTCGTGTAGTGTCATGTTGTGTGGTCATGTTGTGTCATGTTGTGTTTTGTTGCATGGCCGTGTTGTGTCATGTTGTGTTGCGTGGGTCGCCTAGTGCCATGTTGTGTTGCGTGGTCGTCTTGTGCCATGTTGTGTTGCGTGGTTGTGTTATGTCATGTTGTGTTGCATGTTCGTGTTGTTTCATGTTGTGTTGTGTGGTCGTGTTGTGTCATGTTGTGTGGTCGTGTTGTGTGATGTTGTGTTGTGTGGTCGTGTAGTGTCATGTTGTGTGGTCTTGTTGTGTCATGTTGTGTTGTGTGGTCGGTTGTGTCATGTTGTGTGGTCGTGTTGTGTCATGTTGTGTTGCGTGGTCGTGTTGTGTCATGTTGTGTTGCGTGGTCGTGTTGTGTCATAATGTGTTGAGTGGTCGTGTTATGTCATGTTGTGTTGCATTGTCGTGTTGTGTCATGTTGTGTGGTCATGTTGTGTTGCGTGGTCATGTTGTGTCATGTTGTGTTGTGTGGTCATGTTGTGTCATGTTCTGTTGTCTTGTTGTGTCATGTTTTGTTGTGTGGTCGTGTTGTGTCATGTTGTGTTGTGTGGTCGTCTTGTGCCATGTTGTGTAGTCGTCTTGTGCCATGTTGTGTTGCGTGGTCGTGTTATGTCATGTTGTGTTGCATGGTCGTGTTGTTTAATGTTGTGTGGTCTTGTTGTGTCATGTTGTGTTGTTTGGTCGTGTTGTGTCATGTTGTATGGTCGTGTTGTGTCATATTGTGTTGTGTGGTCGTGTTGTGTCATGTTGTGTGGTCTTGTTGTGTCATGTTGTGTTGTGTGGTCGTGTTGTGTCATGTTGTATGGTCGTGTTGTGTCATATTGTGTTGTGTGGTCGTGTTGTGTCATGTTGTGTGGTCGTGTTGTGTTATGTTGTTGTGTGGTCGTGTTGTGTCATGTTGTGTTGCGTGGTCGTGTTGTGTCATGTTGTGTTGCGACGTCATGTTGTGTCAAGTTGTGTTGCGTGGTTGTGTCATGTTGTGTTGTGTCATGTTGTGTGGTTGTGTTGTTTCATTTTGTGTTGTGTGGTCGTGTTGTGTCATGTTGTTTTGCGTGGTTGTGTCATGTTGTGTTGTGTGGTCGTGTTGTGTCATGTTGTGTTGTGTGGTTGTGTCATGTTGTGTTGTTTGGTCATGTTGTGTGATGTTGGGTGGTCGTGTTGTGTCATGTTTTGTTGTGTGGTCGTGTTGTGTCATGTTGTGTTGCGTGGTCGTGTTGTGTCATGTTGCGTGGTCGTGTTGTGTCATGTTGTGTGGTCGTGTTGTGTCGTGTTGTGTTGTCATGTTGTGTCATGTTGTGTTGGCGTGGTCGTGTTGTGTCATGTTGTGTTGCGTGGTCATGTTGTGTCATGTTGTGTTGCATGGTCGTCTTGTGCAATGTTGTGTTGCATGGTCATCTTGTGCCATGATGTGTTGCGTGGTCGTGTTGGGTCATGTTGTGTTGCGTTGTCATGTTGTGTCATGTTGTGTGGTCGTGTTGTGTTGTGTCATGTTTTGTTGTGTGGTCGTGTTGTGTCATGTTGTGTTGCGTGGTCGTGTTGTGTCATGTTGTGTTGTATGGTCATGTTGTGTGATGTTGTGTGGCCGTGTTGTGTCATGTTGTGTTGCGTGGTCATCTTTTGCCATGTTGTGTTGTGTGGTTGTCTTGTGCCATGATGTGTTGCGTGGTCATGTTGTGTCATGTTGTGTTGCGTTGTCGTGTTGTGTCATGTTGTGTTGCGTGGTCGTGTTGTGTCATGTTATGTTGTGTGGTCATGTTGTGTCATGTTGTGTTGCGTGGTTGTGTCATGTTGTGTTGTGTCATGTTGTGTGGTTGTGTTGTGTCATGTTGTGTTGTGTGGTCGTGTTGTGTCATGTTGTTTTGCGTGATTTTGTCATGTTGTGTTGTGTGGTCGTGTTGTGTCATGTTGTGTGGTTGTGTTGTGTCATGTTGTGTTGTGTGGTCGTGTTGTGTCATGTTGTGTTGCGTGGTCGTGTTGTGTCATGTTGTGTTGCGTGATCGTGGTCGTGTTGTGTCATGTTGTGTTGCGTGGTCGTGTTGTGTCATGTTGTGTTGTATGGTCGTGTTGTGTCATGTTGTGTCATGTTGTGTTGTGTTGCATGGCCGTGTTGTGTCATGTTGTGTTGCGTGGTCGTCTTGTGCCATGTTTTGTTGCGTGGTCGTCTTGTGCCATCATGTGTTTGTTGTGTGGTCATGTTGTGTCATGTTGTGTTGCGTGGTCTTGTTGTGTCATGTTGTGTTCTGTGGTCGTGTTGTGTCATGTTGTGTGGTTGTGTTGTGTCATGTTGTGTGGTCGTGTTGTGTCATGTTGTGTTGCGTGGTCGTGTTGTGTCATGTTGTGTTGCGTGGTCGTGTTGTGTCATGTTGTGTTGCGTGGTCGTGTTGTGTCATGTTGTGTTGCGTGGTCGTGTTGTGTCATGTTGTGTTGCGACGTCATGTTGTGTCAAGTTGTGTTGCGTGGTTGTGTCATGTTGTGTTGTGTCATGTTGTGTGGTTGTGTTGTTTCATTTTGTGTTGTGTGGTCGTGTTGTGTCATGTTGTTTTGCGTGGTTGTGTCATGTTGTGTTGTGTGGTCGTGTTGTGTCATGTTGTGTTGTGTGGTTGTGTCATGTTGTGTTGTTTGGTCATGTTGTGTGATGTTGGGTGGTCGTGTTGTGTCATGTTTTGTTGTGTGGTCGTGTTGTGTCATGTTGTGTTGCGTGGTCGTGTTGTGTCATGTTGCGTGGTCGTGTTGTGTCATGTTGTGTGGTCGTGTTGTGTCGTGTTGTGTTGTCATGTTGTGTCATGTTGTGTTGCGTGGTCGTGTTGTGTCATGTTGTGTTGCGTGGTCATGTTGTGTCATGTTGTGTTGCATGGTCGTCTTGTGCAATGTTGTGTTGCATGGTCATCTTGTGCCATGATGTGTTGCGTGGTCGTGTTGGGTCATGTTGTGTTGCGTTGTCATGTTGTGTCATGTTGTGTGGTCGTGTTGTGTTGTGTCATGTTTTGTTGTGTGGTCGTGTTGTGTCATGTTGTGTTGCGTGGTCGTGTTGTGTCATGTTGTGTTGTATGGTCATGTTGTGTGATGTTGTGTGGCCGTGTTGTGTCATGTTGTGTTGCGTGGTCATCTTTTGCCATGTTGTGTTGTGTGGTTGTCTTGTGCCATGATGTGTTGCGTGGTCATGTTGTGTCATGTTGTGTTGCGTTGTCGTGTTGTGTCATGTTGTGTTGCGTGGTCGTGTTGTGTCATGTTATGTTGTGTGGTCATGTTGTGTCATGTTGTGTTGCGTGGTTGTGTCATGTTGTGTTGTGTCATGTTGTGTGGTTGTGTTGTGTCATGTTGTGTTGTGTGGTCGTGTTGTGTCATGTTGTTTTTGCGTGATTTTGTCATGTTGTGTTGTGTGGTCGTGTTGTGTCATGTTGTGTGGTTGTGTTGTGTCATGTTGTGTTGTGTGGTCGTGTTGTGTCATGTTGTGTTGCGTGGTCGTGTTGTGTCATGTTGTGTTGCGTGATCGTGGTCGTGTTGTGTCATGTTGTGTTGCGTGGTCGTGTTGTGTCATGTTGTGTTGTATGGTCGTGGTTGTGTCATGTTGTGTCATGTTGTGTTGTGTTGCATGGCCGTGTTGTGTCATGTTGTGTTGCGTGGTCGTCTTGTGCCATGTTTTGTTGCGTGGTCGTCTTGTGCCATCATGTGTTTGTTGTGTGGTCATGTTGTGTCATGTTGTGTTGCGTGGTCTTGTTGTGTCATGTTGTGTTCTGTGGTCGTGTTGTGTCATGTTGTGTGGTTGTGTTGTGTCATGTTGTGTGGTCGTGTTGTGTCATGTTGTGTTGCGTGGTCGTGTTGTGTCATGTTGTGTTGCGTGGTCGTGTTGTGTCATGTTGTGTTGCGTGGTCGTCTTGTGCCATGTTGTGTTGTGGTGAGTGCAACGGCCCTATTTTTTGGAGATGGGGACTTATTAACCTGCAGAGATAGGCAGAGCCTGATTTCACCGAGATGCACAGAGCCACTCTTACCCCCTGAGGAGGGAGGAGAGAGAGAGAGAGAGAGGTGGGGGGGGGGCTTTTATCCATTAATATAGGGGCACAACGGCAGTTATAAAACAACTCCTCTCTCACACACACAGCAAAAAAAATAAAAAATTGCACCAAAATGAAGTAGACCTATTTACTGAAACCACAGAAAAGTATAATTTTTTCACATGCGAATCATGGCCCTTCCTATCTAATTGCTCTGCAGCGTGAGCTAAATGTTTACTTTGGGAAGTATCAGTCTGATTGACTCTATGTGGTAGCTCAGCCCATAATTGCATTTATGAATCTTGGATCTCATGGCACATCTGTTCTGCTGTACTGCTTACACTGTATGATTTAGTAAGATAGTTGTGTCATGACTTTCCCTCATAGGTTGAGGATCAAACATGCCAGCTCGGCAAAGGTTTGAACACCCCCTTTCCTGGGGGCAAGTTTTATGACCGGTCGTAAATACCGTGCAGACTTTCTCTTCCTTGCCATGAAGTATTGGGAGAAAGGACCCCTTTGTTAACAAAGGAAGTCTTCCCGCCAAGACTCCAACATCCAAAAGTGGATAATGAAACAATATTCCTACTTAAAAGAATGTGGGAAATGGTCGGTAGGGACTTAAAGAACAATCATGTCAAATGTGTTACTATGGAACAACATTACTGTATCTCTGGGGTGTACACTTCCCAGTTATGTGGTTTACATCTAATTGTTGTATAAAACGAATGATTAAGTATAATAATACTTTTGTGAAGATAACAATGTGATTTTAGCATTCTAGATGAGATTATTGTTTTCCATATTGATTTATTCTCAGTCAGTGGCCACGCCCAGATGAGCACAAACATGATGGAATGCCCCTTTTACCCCGAGTGCATAAAAAGCCTTGAAAAACATTTTAACATTAGACCAGGAAGCCCCACGGCTTAAAATGGTTGACACTCTACAGACCAGCAGACGTGAAGCGTGAGCTAAACGTTACAAAATGGTTTAAAACTACAACGCCATTACCAAAGGAAGACCAAGGAGATTACGGTATAAGCCGAATGTTGCAAATGGTTGAATTTCTACCAGACCAGGAAGCGTGAAGCTGAAGCTACACGTTACAAAATGGTTAAACCAGAAATACCAGAAAACGTGAGACGTTAGTCCACACGTTTGAAATGGAGAAACTCTGAAACGCTCAACCTCTACACGAGGTGAAGAAGACAATGCACTAGACCTTATCATTTCAGTCTGCAGCTGGCATGTAAAATCGTCTAGAGAACTTTCACTAAAGACATGAGAGGAGAGGACAATCCCTCTCAGACAACTGCTGTTACATCTGAAGTATCCATTCTAACCAGCACTACGACCAGAAACTCTACCAAGGACATTGGGATCTCTGGTGGGCAAACCAGAGTCCTACATCATCAACTCAACTATCGAGGACAGAAACACGTAAATACATGTCGCATTTCTAATCCGAATGAGCGATTATTAGGGTGCATAAGTACTATGATTACTGTGAGCGTAGTTTCCAAAGTAACTACGATAGTTTGAATCTCTGTCTCTTGAATCTCTGTCTATCCCTTCCACTCTGACCCTCCTTCTACCCAAGCATTCATGCTATTGTTAGTCCAGTCCACTAGGGAGCTGTTTTCATTGTGTTACGTTAATAATCAATAACCTATGTTTGTGTGTGTGTGTTTGTATTGTGTTATTATTTAGTTAGTTAGTAAATAAATAATTAAGCCAATTTGTGTATTGCTGATTCATCAATAAGGTTAGGGTTCTTGCAGGTTCAAGGATTATGCAATGTTCAGATTGAGACTGATAAGAGGTAATTATTTAATAAGTGAGTGTTATCGATATATATAACATATATATCTTCTAAGAGTTTAATTCGGGAGATGGTAACTCGTTAAACAACTTATTCCGTGGTGCCCCAAATTCCTAATGAGTTAATTGTTACATTATTAATTTAATCGAGTGATAATTAAACATAGTTAGGTGATTCAATAAATAACAGTCATACATTAAAGTAAGTCATGTCACGACAGTTGCAATATTCAGATATACAATTAATAAATTAGCATGTTAGCATGTGTATATGACATACTAATTGTAATTCACTAATGCTATAAGTAGAACTGTGACTGAAATGATTAATGCCAGATGGTAATGCCCATCAAGGTCCAATAAATTTTTTGTTATTCTGCTACCTTGACAACAGTCAATTATTAATCACAGAAGAAAAGTTGTTTTTGTTTACGAGACATGTTTACTTCAAATTCCTCTCTACTCACCATCCTCACAGGCAGACATGAGGAGAAACGTTTCACATGTAAAAAAGTTATATAATCGTATAAGCTTGTTGAGAGAGTTCATTTCATGTGGAAAGGAGAAGGGAAAAGGCCTTGTGTGTGTGTGTGTGTGTGTGTGTGTGTGTGTGTGTGTGTGTGTGTGTGTGTGTGCGTGCGTGCGTGCGTGCGTGCGTCTGTGTGTATGTCATTGAGAGAGAAACTTCTCTGTTTTGTTCCTGGGAGAATATGTATGATTGTTTGGGGCTGCCTGCGACCAGCTGGGAAACAGGATGAGAACACATTGCGTAAATAAAACCGTCTTTGTACAGAGAGGTGTGTTAAAACATTATTCGCACTGTAATCTGGTTAACAGTGTGTATGTATGTGCGCACAAGAACACACACAGACACACACCTCTATTCCCCAGTTACTTAGTGTTTCTGAGAGGAGTCAGGAGTGTGTGATTCCTCATGGCAGTACATTCTATTTGCCCTCTCTCTATTCTGTCATTACAAATATTGGGCAACGGCCAGAGGACTGTGATGACAGAGAAAGAGAGAGAGAGAGAGAGGGGGAGAGAGAGAGAGAGAGAGAGAGAGAGAGAGAGAGAGAGAGAGAGAGAGAGAGAGAGAGAGAGAGAGAGAGAGAGAGAGAGAGAGAGAGAGAGAGAATCAAAACCTAACCCCCTTGTGGTCCTGTAGTCAGAATCCAAACCGTGGTTGAACCGTGTATTGACCACAGGGCTAATAAACTACCATACCAAGAAAGCTGCAGGTCTCTACACTACACATGAAAGGAGCAGCGCATCTAACACACATCACCATGCCTGTCAAGCAGCATGGGGCCAATTAACAGACACACACAGACACAGACCAGACACGCACACAAACACACACAAACACACACACACACAGACCAGACACAGACACACACACAGACACAGACACAGACCTGTGTGCGTGCATGTGTGTAAATGTTGCATGGTGCATGTGTCCAGCAGCCATAAGACTGTCAGTCCTGGATCATTTTGTACATTATGTTGGTTCGTCCTGGATGGTCTTCTACACTATGACTGTCATTCTTTGATAGAGTACTCTTCAATGACAAATGGAAGCTGGTGTCCCATCTATCAACTCCTGTTATATTACTTTATTCATGCACTAACACACCGACTGCATCATTGCGCAGTATGCAGCATCATCTAGATATGTGTGCAACAAAAGTTCAACAATCACCTTCTGCTACCATTTCTGTCAACCCGTTTACGCATACAGTTTGACGCATACGTTCGATAAATCCAGCGTATGCACAACACAGAACGCACTGCAACTGCCTCTGCAACGCAATGCTGCAAGGCAAACGCAGCTTTCCATTGGAAATTAATGTACTTCTGGTGTACCAAAACGCAATGACGCAGTCGGTGTGTTCATAGCGTTATTCATCTATCTCTTTCCAGCAGCGAAACTGGCCACATAGAGCACGTGACAAATTCAAGGCCCACGGCCGCCAGTACATTCAATCCGGCCCATGGGCTGGATCTGGCTGACAGCACATTCAATCCGGCCCACGGGCTGAATCTGGCAGCCAGCACATTCAATCCGGCCCACGGGCTGGATCTGGCCGCCAGCACATTCAATCCGGCCCACGGGCTGGATCTGGCTGCCAGCACATTCAATCCGGCCCACGGGCTGGATCTGGCCGCCAGCACATTCAATCCGGCCCACAGGCTGGATCTGGCCGCCAGCACATTCAATCCGGCCCACGGGCTGGATCTGGCCGCCAGCACATTCAATCCGGCCCACAGGCTGGATCTGGCCGCCAGCACATTCAATCCGGCCCACAGGCTGGATCTGGCCGCCAGCACATTCAATCCGGCCCACGGGCTGGATCTGGCCGCCAGCACATTCAATCCGGCCCACAGGCTGGATCTGGCCGCCAGCACATTCAATCCGGCCCACGGGCTGGATCTGGCCGCCAGCACATTCAATCCGGCCCACAGGCTGGATCTGGCCGCCAGCACATTCAATCCGGCCCACAGGCTGGATTTGGCCGCCAGCACATTCAATCCGGCCCACAGGCTGGATTTGGCCGCCAGCACATTCAATCCGGCCCACGGGTTGTTTGAGTAAAAGATACAAAAACATTATTCTCAATCGACATTGAAATGACTAAAACCAAATTGAAACTGTGTAGAAATGATAATGGACCTACATTTATACTCTCTTCACTCTGTCCAGCTTGCTAACAGTCATCGAAACGAAAGCTAGACAGTCAGGGAGCATCGGAAATTCCAAAAGTGTTGGATAGAGGACTATTGTTTTGCTAATTTTGACAGCAAGGAATTATAATACATTTAAGGTTAGGCCCTCCGGACCTATGTGAAGACCGAATGCACCCCGTGGGAAAAATGAGTTTGACACCTGACATAAAGAGACTGTTGCTCTAGACAGTGTGAGATGAATCTCAATAATCTTTACTGTGAAGCGAGGGAGAAAGGAACAAGACTTTTAACTTATATGGCCTTATTGTATAGCCTAAATCCACTGAGGCAGATGCAATTTTGTATGGGGGTCAGTGAATGCAAGTTACAAATGCTATGTTGTGATGTATTTTGAAGCGTTGTGTAAAAACACCTGTCCAGTTAGCTAGAGTGCAGCAGAGCAAACCCTTCACCAATTCCCTTCAACAGCACTGAAACAAGCACACGGTGCAACAGCATATTCCTTCCCCATCAATTGATTTTCAGCCTAGAAAACAGTGGTTCCCCCTTTATTGCAGCATTTCCCAGCTGCCATAAAGAGAGCAGCCCAGAGTGATCAGTAATACCAGTCATATCTACTGGAGAGTGATCAGTAATACCAGTCATATCTACTGGAGAGTGATCAGTAATACCAGTCATATCTACTGGAGAGTGATCAGTAATACCAGTCATATCTACTGGAGAGTGATCAGTAATACCAGTCATATCTACTGGAGAGTGATCAGTAATACCAGTCATATCTACTGGAGAGTGATCAGTAATACCAGTCATATCTACTGGAGAGTGATCAATAATACCAGTCATATCTACTGGAGAGTGATCAGTAATACCAGTCATATCGACTGGAGAGTGATCAGTAATACCAGTCATATCTACTGGAGAGTGATCAGTAATACAAGTCATATCTACTGGAGAGTGATCAGTAATACCAGTCATATCTACTGGAGAGTAATCAATAATACCAGTCATATCTACTGGAGAGTGATCAGTAATACCAGTCATATCTACTGGAGAGTGATCAGTAATACCAGTCATATCTACTGGAGAGTGATCAGTAATACCAGTCATATCTACTGGGCAGTGATCAGTAATACCATTCATATCTACTGGAGAATGATCAGTAATACCAGTCATATCTACTGGAGAGTGATCAGTAATACCAGTCAGATCTACTGGAGCGTGATCAGTAATACCAGTCATATCTACTGGAGAGTGATCAGTAATACCAGTCATATCTACTGGAGAGTGATCAGTAATACCAGTCATATCTACTGGAGAGTGATCAGTAATACCAGTGATCTCTACTGGAGCTTGATCAGTAATACCAGTCATATCTACTGGAGAGTGATCAGTAATACCAGTAATATTGTATCTACTGGAGAGGGAGGGAAAGAATTTGTATATTCCTTCAGGACAGATGGAAGCCTGTCTTTTGGCCTTGACGCAGAAAAAAAAGAGACTCATCAACAGATAGAGTAGCTACAGTCTGCTCCACAGCTCACTAACCACACACACACACACACACACACACACACACACACACACACACACACACACACACAAACACACACACACACACACAAACACACACACTGTCACGATCGTCTGAAGGAGGAGACCAATGCGCAGCGTTGCGAGTGAACATGATGACTTTAATAATCAAAGCACGTAACTACAAAACAAAATGACGAAACGTGAAGTCCAACAGTACATAGACTAAACAGGAACACGGAAACAATAACCCACCAACACACAGTGAAACACAACAGTATAAATATGGCTCCCAATCAGAGATAACGAGCCGACAGCTGACACTCGTTACCTCCGATTGGGAGTCAATGACCAAACATAGAAACACACAACCTAGACTAACCAACATAGAAATACACCCAAGTGAAAATGAACAACCCTGGCTCCATAAATAAAAGTCCATAGAGCCAGAGTGTCACAGTACCCCCCTAAAGGTGCGAACTCCGGGCGCACTCAGCAACAGTCTAGGGGAGGGTCTGGGTGGGCGTCTGTCTATGGTGGCGGCTCAGGCACTGGTCGTGGTCCCCACCCCACCATAGTCACTACCCGCTTGTGTAACCTCCTCCACATGACCACCCCCCAACTAAACCCCACAGGATTAAGGGGCAGCACTGGACTAAGAGGCATCACCGGACTCAGGGGCAGCACCGGACTAAGGGGCAGCTCCGGGCTAAGGGGGCAGCACCGGGCTAAGGGGCAGCACCGGCCTAAGGGGCAGCACCGGACTAAGGGGCAGCACCGGGCTAAGGGGCAGCACCGGGCTAAGGAGCAGCACCGGGCTAAGGGGCAGTACCGGACTAAGGGGCAGCTCCGGACTGAATGGCGGATCCTGGCTGGCTGGCTCTGGCGGATCCTGGCTGGCTGGCGGATCCGGGCTGGACGGCTCTGGCGGATCCTGGCTGGACGGCTCTGGCGGATCCGGGCTGGACGGCTCTGGCGGATCCTGGCTGAACGGCTCTGGCGGATCCTGGCTGGACGGCTCTGGCGGATCCTGGCTGGACGGCTCTGGCGGATCCTGGCTGGACGGCTCTGGCGGATCCTGGCTGGCTGGCGGATCCGGGCTGGACGGCTCTGGCGGATCCGGCCTGGACGGCTCTGGCGGATCCTGGCTGAACGGCTCTGGCGGATCCTGGCTGGACGGCTCTGGCGGATCCTGGCTGAACGGCTCTGGCGGATCCTGGCTGAACGGCTCTGGCGGATCCTGGCTGGACGGCTCTGGCGGATCCTGGCTGGACGGCTCTGGCGGATCCTGGCTGGACGGCTCTGGCGGATCCTGGCTGGACGGCTCTGGCGGATCCTGGCTGGACGGCTCTGGCGGATCCTGGCTGGACGGCTCTGGCGGATCCTGGCTGAACGGCTCTGGCGGATCATGGCTGGACGGCTCTGGCGGATCCTGGCTGAACGGCTCTGGCGGATCCTGGCTGGACGGCTCTGGCGGATCCGGCTGCTCATGGCTGGCTGACGGATCTGGCTGCTCATGGCTGGCTGACGGATCTGGCTGCTCGTGGCTGGCTGACGGATCTGGCTGCTCGTGGCTGGCTGACGGATCTGGCTGCTCATGGCTGGCTGACGGATCTGGCTGCTCATGGCTGGCTGACGGATCTGGCTGCTCATGGTTGGCTGACGGATCTGGCTGCTCATGGCTGGCTGACGGTGCTGGCTGGGCGGCTGGCGGTGGAGGCGGACCCCAGCCTCGGAGAGTGGTCATCACCTCCAGCAGGGCGGCTCCCATCCGCATGAGCCGCTCCTGCCCGTCACGAACCCGAGCCTCCAGTCCAGCATAGGCTGCGTCGGCTCCTGCTGATTCCATAGCAGGTGTATGATTCTGTCTGGCAGAAGGCTCTAGCGGCTCCGGTCTGGCGGACGGCTCTGAAGGAACAGGCCGGGCTGGGCTGGTGACGCACCCCGTCAGGATACGTGCTTGGAGCAGGAACAGGCCCGGTCCGTACGGGAACACACACCACTGGCCTCAACCGAGGATCAGGAACGGGCCGGACCGGACTGGCAACACACATCAGTCCTTCACGCCGTGCCACACACTTCCCTCCTTCTACTCGCCACTGGCTCCCGTACTCCGTTAGCCTTCTCTCCTTTTCTCCCTGTGGCAGCCTCCTGCTGCCCAGTCGCCCAAGCCATGTGCCCCCCCCCAAAAATTTCTTGGGGTTGCCTCTCGTCCACAGGCCTCCAGCCTCGCCTTCTTGCTGCCTCCTCATACCACCTCCTCTCGGCTTTGGCTGCCTCCAGCTCTTCACGAGGGCGGTGATATTCCTCTGGTTGTGCCCAAGGACCCTTTCCAGCCCGAATCTCCTCCCATGTCCAAAAATCCTTAGGAGGCGTCCATAGCTCCTGTGAAGGTAGGTCCTGTTGCCGCTTGTTACGCTGCTTGGTCCTTCTATGGTGGGTTATTCTGTCACGATCGTCTGAAGGAGGAGACCAATGCGCAGCGTTGCGAGTGAACATGATGACTTTAATAATCAAAGCACGTAACTACAAAACAAAATGACGAAACGTGAAGTCCAACAGTACATAGACTAAACAGGAACACGGAAACAATAACCCACCAACACACAGTGAAACACAACAGTATAAATATGGCTCCCAATCAGAGATAACGAGCCGACAGCTGACACTCGTTACCTCCGATTGGGAGTCAATGACCAAACATAGAAACACACAACCTAGACTAACCAACATAGAAATACACCCAAGTGAAAATGAACAACCCTGGCTCCATAAATAAAAGTCCATAGAGCCAGAGTGTCACACACACAAACACACACACAAACACACACACACACACACACACACACACACATACACACACACACACACACACACACACACACACACACACACACACACACACACACACACACGCACACACACACACACTAAACTAAAAAACACCATTTATATTAGAAACAAACTCCAGCACCTCCAGCTGTAGAGATTAAAAACACCTCACATCAAAGGAGGATTTGAGCTGAAGCTGGCAATCCCCTGCTAACCTCAAATCAAATGTATTGGTCACATACACATGGTTAGCAGATGTTATTGCGAGTGAAGCGAAATGCTTGTGCTTCTAGTTCCGACAGTGCAGCAATATCTAGCATGCTTGTGTATGGTATGTACATTACCTCTGGGGGGCATTTCTAAGAACATAGACTTACACAAACACACCCACAGACTGAATGCACACAGACACGCACACACGCAGCATGTGCACACATGCTCGCGCGCACACACACACACACACACACACACACACACACACACACACACACACACACACACACACACACACACACACACACACACACACACACACACTCACACTCACACTCACACTCACACTCACACACACACACACACACACACACACACACACACACACACACACACACACACACACACACACACACACACACACACACACACACACATACACTAGCTGCTTTCAATGTGATGATGGCTCCAGCCCAGGCGAAGGGTGTATCCATTTAAAGTAGTGTTAATCCTCAGACATCTGTCTAGTCATATCCTGTAGTGGACAGTCAATCCCCAGTCACACACTCTCTGCCGGACACGTGACACGGGACATGGGACACGAGACACAAGACACAGGACACCCCCCACTGGGTCTAGTACACAGAGTACATACTTGATTACGCGATACTGTCGCCAAGCACGAGACTGGCAAACACACTGACTGGGACTAACATCTAGAGAAAGTCTATCTAGCACTCACATGTTAGATGTTAGTCCCAGTCAGTGTGTTTGCCAGTCTCGTGCTTGGCGACAGTATCGTGTAATCCAGTATGTACTCTGTGGACTAGAGTGAGAGAAACTGAGGCGCTTAATGATATTTACTAATGCTACTCTGTAAACATCTGTTGATAAATTCATTATCCCTTACAGGGTTTCCCAAACTTGGTCCTGGGGCACCCCTTGGGTGCACCTTTAGATTTTTTTTTCTGTGTAGTGCCCTAGCACTACACAGCTGATTCAAAAAACCAACTCATCATCAAGCTTTGATAATTTGAATCAGCTGTGTAGTGCTAGGGAAAAAACCAAAACGTACACCCAAGGGGGGCCCCAGGACCGAGTTTGGTAAACCCTGCCTTATGAAACTGTGTGGCTAGAGGCGGAGAGGCCAGTCACGCTAAACTACTGTTACAGACCACTGGCATAATATAGGCTACTGAACACTAATGCACGCCTGCACACACACACACACACACACACACACACACACACACACACACACACACACACACACACACACACACACACACACACACATCCTGTGTAGCCCTAGAAACACTCGTTCTCAACAGGGGCTGGCCAATACTAATCACCAAAGTGCAATAAAATCTCCATTCCTCCCAGTTCAGTCCTCCCAAATTCAACAAAAAATATCTCTCTTTATTTTGTCCAAATACTTATTTTATTCTATTCTCTCTTTGAATTGGGGTAATTTTTTGGGTCATTTCGACCATTATTTGCCCCATGAGCCATGCCCCAAAAAGAATGGCAACTGGGCAGCAGTATAATGAAGTATCCCAGCAATAGGCATAGAGCGGAAAGCATGATGGTGTATGACTGGCCAATCACCTCATAAAGACCTATACTCACACAGAGTCAAGGGACAGGACAGTAGTACCAATCAGGAAGTCAAGGCCCACCATCCGGTTCAGGCCAGTTTGGTCCGTCTATAAAACCATTCAAAATCAAATTACACCTTTCATAATCAACATCCTCATCAACAGAAAGAGTTTGAGAATCAGAGGGTCATTTCAGAACATACAACTGGAAGGAACATAATTTAGACCTATCAGAAAAGGAGGGAATTAACGCCTGCATGGGTTACTTCACTTGAGTTGAAGGAGAGAGTGAGAGAGAGAGTAGAAAAGGGTGAGAAAGTGTATCAGAAAGATACAGAGAAGGAGAGGGATGGAAAATCAAGACAAAAAAGACAAGAACAAAGACAGATAGTGAGAGAGAGAGAACAAGAGAGAGAATGAGAGACAAAGAGAGAGAACAAGAGAGATAATGAGAGACAGGGAGAGAGAACAAGAGAGAGACAGAGAGAGAGACAGAGAGAATGAGAGAGAGGCAGAGAGAGAGAACAAGAGAGAGAAAGAGAGCAAGACAGAGAGTGAGAATGGTAGACAGAGAGAGAGACAGAGACAGAGAGAGAGACAGAGAGAGAGACAGAGAGAGAGAGAATGAATTTAACAAACATTTTTAAAAATATATATAGATTTAGAGTTAGATAAAGTAGGATTTTTTGGCAGGGACATATACAGGATGCTACCCTCCACAACATAACCTTCATTCCAAACCAAAACTCCAAACCTACAACCTGATTTTGGACGGAATTACCTGGAAAGCTTTCTACTACCAAGGATTACTATTCTCAAACTATACAGCAAATGCTCTGGCAAACAAACAGAAACCTGAAAACACCATCCAACCTGGAACTGAGTGAGTAATGTTTAGTATGAAGCTATTTTTCACTTTCAAAAACCAAGAAGAAAAATACATTACAATGATATATTTTATTTTATAAGGACTGAATGCTAAGGCTACCAAGCTTAAGCTTGCTACAAAGAGATACAATTTCAATTAGCACTGACGTGTGAAGTAAGAGGTGTCAAAGCCCTTGAGCCCAACAATGGCAGGAGAGTCGTACAGTCTACCCCAACTAAATGGAGAGGCCTTAGAAGCACCCCCCCACTGTTCAGAGGTCATTCAAATACAGTACCCTCTGAATGTAAAAAACGACAAGACACGAAAAGAGTACAAATTGAAACTTCTTTTGGGGAAGCACGAGACACTTTTTGCTGATTTGTATAAAAATGGGAACATAAGCAACCTTATCTTCCACACAGACCATCCCCTGGCATGGCACAGTGCTATACTAGCACACTACCCCTCTGTTAAGAGGGGGGGTGTTAGCGACGGGTGGAAACTCAGGATACTGGACAACGAGGATTCTGAGTCGTCTAATATTAATCTCTATAAATCTGGAACCGTTTTGGTTCAAGGCAACACCAAACAGTTCCAGCTGGACTTTCACATAATCAAAGAAATTGCTCAGCAGGAGAAGCTCTCCCTTGAGAAAGATACCCCTACCCCGAGCGGGTCAGACCAGACCTCTTCATTAAATAACCCCACAGAGCAACCCCAAGCAGAAAGTCAACTTCCCAGCACAGAGTACTACTCCCTCATTGAAATGAAGGATAAATTCACCCAGCTGGAGGTAAGGCAGGTGGAGCTGGAACAGCAGGTGAACACACTCCAGTCAGCACAGACCCAGACAACAGTCCAGCACAACAACACCCCCTTAACTAGACCTGGAGAGCTGCAGGTAGAGATAGACATGTCTGCACTCTGGACTGTGGTGAGACAACATCAACAGGAGAAAGAGCAGGAGCAGGAGAAGAACAGAGCACTAGAGGAGAGGATCAGAGTGCTGGAGGAGAAGGTGAGAACGATGACAGGTGACAGAGAACAACCCATTAGAGAACAGCCCACCTCAGATCCTGGCCAAAGTCTCGACACCGCAGCAGAACAGTACACCCTAGACCCTGACCATAGCCTCGACATCACACCCAGACAAACAAATGAAGAACCCCAAGCCCTGGGGACCCCAACCCCTCTGAGCAACCCCCCAGTCAGACACCCTGATAGCCCTCATGACGACCCCCCCACACCCACTGAGGACATACACAAGCCACAGATTGTACTCCTTATGGACTCAAACGGGAAATACATACAAGAAAATTAACTTTTTCCAAAACACACAGTGTCTAAACTCTGGTGTCCAAACACCCAGCGCGCCCTAGACCTTCTGTCTGAGGACCGACTAGGATCACCCAGCCACATAATAATACACACAGGCACAAACGACCTGAGAACACAGCAGGAAAGGGTGGCCACATCACTCAAGGGAGTGATAGAAAAAGCTTATTCTACTTTCCCCAACGCACAAGTGGTTATCTCAACCCTGTTACCACGAAAAGACTTCCACCCTGCTACCATACAGCGGGTAAACGCAAGTATTTCCTGTGACTGTGCATCAAAACCAAATGTCTTCCTGGCCCACCACTCCACCCTGGACGTGAACAGCCTTTATGACCAGGTCCACCTATACAAGGCAGCAGTGCCCACCTTCGCCCGGACCCTAAAGGATATCGCCCTCAACCGCAGACCCGACACCTCACACAGGAGCAACAGATCAACAGACACCCCGGCCAGACCAGCGAGACACTCTCCCAGACCTGCGGGACCCCCCCCAGGACCTACACATAGAGGACCCCCGCAGAGAGGACCTACATCAACCACATCTACACCCCCACCCCCACCAATTAACTCCCCCCTAAGTCAACCATGCCCACACCCCATTTAGGCCCCCTCAGATCAGACCTATGCCCCTCCTACCCACCCCAAGCCCCCCACTCCCACAAAGAGGGCCTCAACATGAAAGTCACACATACGCCCAGGCCGTGAGCCGGCAAACAGGCCCAACACCCACTCTTACACTAGCCCAAGCCAATGGCATGTACCAGATGCTCAGCAGGCTCTGCTCACAATTACTGGCCTGAGGCCAAACCACACAACCAACAACACTTTATGGAACACAAAGCCTTCACTATTTCATCCTGGAATATCCAAGGCCTGAGGTCATCTGCCTTTGGCCTAAAGAGCAGGAATCTGGACTTCACCAAAGAAATCGGGGCGGCAGGTAGCTTAGTGGTTAAGAGCGTTGTGCCAGTAACCGAAAGGTCGCTGGTTCTAATCTCCGAGCCGACTAGGTGAAAAATCTGTCGATGTGCCCTTAAGCAAGGCACTTAACCCTAATTGCTCATGTAAGTCGCTCTGGATAAGAGCGTCTGCTAAATGACTAAAATGTAAAATGTAAATCGGAAATACAGACATTGTCATCCTACAAGAAACATGGTATAGAGGAGACGGACCCACTGGTTTCCCTCTAGGTTACAGAGAGCTGGTAGTCCCATCCACCAAACTACCAGGTGTGAAACAGGGAAGGGACTCAGGGGGTATGCTAATTTGGTATAGAGCAGACCTAACTCACTCTATTAAATTAATCAAAACAGGAACATTTTACATTTGGTTAGAAATTCAAAAGGAAATTATCTCAACTGAGAAAAATTTCCTCCTGTGTGCTACCTATATCCCCCCACTAGAATCCCCATACTTTAATGAAGACAGCTTCTCCATCCTGGAGGGGGAAATCAATCATTTCCAGACCCAGGGACATGTCTGTGGCGACCTAAATGCCAGAACTGGACAAGAACCTGACACCCTCAGCACACAGGGGGACAAACACCTACCTGGAGGTGACAGCATTCCCTCCCCCATATGCCCCCCTAGGCACAACTACGACAACTTAACCAACAAAAACGGGTCACGACTCCTGCAGCTCTGTAGCACACTGATTATGTACATAGTCAATGGTAGGCTTCGAGGAGACTCCTATGGTAGGTACACCTATAGCTCATCTCTTGGCAGTAGTACTGTAGACTACTTTATCACTGACCTCAACCCAGAGTCTTTCAGAGCGTTCACAGTCAGCCCACTGACACCCCTGTCAGACCACAGCAAAATCACAGTTTACTTGAACAGAGCAATACTCAATCATGAGGCATCAAAGCCAAAGGAACTGAATAATATTAAGAAATGCTATAGATGGAAGGAAAGTAGTGTTGAAACAATTAGGAAACAACAAATTCAATCCATTCTAGACAACTTCCTGGACAAAACGTTCCACTGTAATAGTGAAGGTGTAAACTTGGCAGTAGAAAACCTAAACAGTATATTTGACCTTTCAGCTTCCCTATCAAATCTAAAAATCTCTAACAGAAAACCAAAGGAAAGGAATAACAGTGATAAATGGTTTGATGAAGCATGCAAAAACCTAAGAAAGAAATTGAGAAACCTATCCAACCAAAAACATAGAGACCCAGAAAACCTGAGCCTACCCCTTCACTATGGTGAATCACTAAAACAATACAGAAATACACTACGGAAAAAGAAGGAACAGCATGTCAGAAATCAGCTCAATGTAATTGAAGAATCCATAGACTCTAACCACTTCTGGGAAAATTGGAAAACACTAAACAAACAACAACACGAAGAGCTATCTATCCAAAACGGAGATGTATGGGTAAACCACTTCTCCAATCTTTTTGGCCCTATAACAGAGAACAAACAGCAAAAAAATATACATGATCAAATGCAAATCTTAGAATCAACTATTAAAGACTACGAGAACCCACTGGATTCTCCAATTACATTGAATGAACTACAGGACAAAATACAAACCCTCCAACCCAAAAAGTCCTGTGGTGTTGATGGTATCCTCAATGAAATGATAAAATATACAGACCACAAATTTCAATTAGCTATACTTAAACTCTTTAACATCATCCTTAGCTCTGGCATCTTCCCCAATATTTGGAACCAAGGACTGATCACCCCAATCCACAAAAGTGGAGACAAATTTGACCCCAATAACTACCGTGGGATATGCGTCAACAGCAACCTTGGGAAAATCCTCTGCATTATCATTAACAGCAGACTAGTTCATTTCCTCAGTGAAAACAATGTACTGAGCAAATGTCAAATTGGCTTTTACCAAATTACCGTACGACAGACCACGTATTCACCCTGCACACCCTAATTGACAAACAAACAAACCAAAACAAAGGCAAAGTCTTCTCATGCTTTGTTGATTAAAAAAAGCTTTTGACTCAATTTGGCATGAGGGTCTGCTATACAAATTGATGAAAAGTGGGGTTGGGGGGAAAAACATACGACATTATAAAATCCATGTACACAAACAACAAGTGTGCGGTTAAAATTGGCAAAAAACACACACATTTCTTTCCACAGGGCCGTGGGGTGAGACAGGGATGCAGTTTAAGCCCCACCCTCTTCAACATATATATCAACGAATTGGCGAGGGCACTAGAACAGTCTGCAGCACCCGGCCTCACCCTACTAGAATCTGAAGTCAAATGTCTACTGTTTGCTGATGATCTGGTGCTTCTGTCACCAACCAAGGAGGGCCTACAGCAGCACCTAGATCTTCTGCACAGATTCAGTCAGACCTGGGCCCTGACAGTAAATCTCAGTAAGACAAAAATAATGGTGTTCCAAAAAAGGTCCAGTTGCCAGGACCACAAATACAAATTCCATCTAGACACCGTTGCCCTAGAGCACACAAAAAACGATACATACCTCGATCTAAACATCAGCGCCACAGGTAACTTCCACAAAGCTGTGAACGGTCTGAGAGACAAGGCAAGAAGGGCCTTCTATGCCATCAAAAGGAACATAAAATTTGACATACCAATTAGGATCTGGCTAAAAATACTTGAATCAGTTATAGAACCCATTGCCCTTTATGGTTCTGAGGTCTGGGGTCCGCTCACCAACCAAGAATTCACAAAATGGGACAAACACCAAATTGAGACTCTGCATGCAGAATTCTGCAAAAACATCCTCCGTGTACAACGTAAAACACCAAATAATGCATGCAGAGCAGAATTAGGCCAATACCCGCTAATTATCAAAATCCAGAAAAGAGCCGTTAAATTCTATAACCACTTAAAAGGAAGCGATTCCCAAACCTTCCATAACAAAGCCATCACCTACAGAGAGATGAACTTGGAGAAGAGTCCCCTAAGTAAGCTTGTCCTGGGGCTCTGTTCACAAACACAAACAGACCCCACACAGCCCCAGGACAACAACAACAACACAATTAGACCCAACCAAATCATGAGAAAACAAAAAGAGAATTACTTGACACATTGGAAAGAACAAACAAAAAAACTGAGCAAACTAGAATGCTATTTGGCCCTAAACAGAGAGTACACAGTGGCAGAATACCTGACCACTGTGACTGACCCAAACTTAAGGAAAGCTTTGACTATGTACAGACTCAGTGAGCATAGCCTTGCTATTGAGAAAGGCCGCCGTAGGCAGACCTGGCTCTCAAGAGAAGACAGGCTATGTGCACACTGCCCACAAAATGAGGTGGAAACTGAGCTGCACTTCCTAACCTCCTGCCAAATGTATGACCATATTAGAGACACATATTTCCCTCAGATTACAGCGATCCACAAAGAATTCGAAAACAAACCCAATTGTGATAAACTCCCTTATCTACTGGGTGAAAAACCACAGTTTGCCATCACAGCTGCAAGATTTGTGACCTGTTGCCACAAGAAAAGGGCAACCAGTGAAGAACAAACACCATTGTAAATACAACCCATATTTATGTTTATTTATTTTCCCATTTGTACTTTAACTATTTGCACATTGTTACATCACTGTATATATACATAATATGACATTTGAAATGTCTTTATTCTTTTGAAACTTCTGAGTGTAATGTTTACTGTTAATATTTATTGTTTTTTTTTTACTTTTGTTTACTATCTACTTCATTTGCTTTGGCAATGTTAACACACGTTTCCCATGCCAATAAAGCCCTTAAATTGAAATTGAATTGAATTGAGAGAGAATGAGTAAGAGAATGAGAGACAGACAGAGAGAGAGACAGAGAGAGACAGAGAGAGAGAAAATGAGAGAGAGACAGAGAGAGAGACAGAGAGAGAGACAGAGAGAGATACAGATAGAGAGAATGAGAGACAGACAGAGAGAGACAGAGAGAGAGACAGACAGAGAGAGAGAGAGAGAGAGAGAGAGAGAGAGAGAGAGAGAGAGAGACAGAGAGAGAGAATGAGAGACAGAGAGAGAGACAGAGATAGAGAATGAGAGACAGAAAGAGAGAACAAGAGAGACAGAGAGAGAGACATAGAGAGAAAATGAGAGACAGACAGAGAGATAGACAGAGAGAGACAGAGAGAGAGAGAGCGAGAAATAGAGAGAGACCGAGAGAGAGACAGAGAGAGAGAACAAGAGAGAGAGAGAGAGAATGAGAGACAGAGAGAGAGAGAGACAGAGATAGACAGAGAGAGAGACAGAGAGAGACAGAGAGAGAGACAGAGAGAGACAGAGAGAGAGAGAATAAGAGAGAATAAGAGAGCGAATGAGAGCGATAATGAGAGAATGAGAGAGAGAATGAGAGAGAGAATAAGAGAGAGAAAAAGAGTGAGAGAGAGACAGACAGAGAGAATAAAAGAGAGAATGAAAGAGAGAATGAGAGAATGAGAGAGAGAGAATGAGAGCGAGACAGAGAGAGAGAACGAGAAAGAGAGAGAGACCATCAGTAAAAGAATCCCGGAAAATGAAATGAAAACGGTAATCCATCTCTTTCCATCATCATGGACAGATAGCACAACATGCTCAACATAACTCACAGTCACTGTATAATATCAAGGGTGTGTGTCTGTATTACATGCCAGTAGGTTGACATTAAGAGATCTTGGTTGTTGCGTGGATGGTAAGTAGAAGACATGATATTTCCTACGTTAGCTACCGGCCATGTGTAATTCAGGACAATGATACCATATCAGAGGGGGAAAAAAGGGAGTGTAAATGTGATGATAAACATTCAGAATGACATTTTGTATGTGGAGGAAAGATGACTGGCTTTAATCTCCAGCTGGATACTTTGTAATTAAACACAGCCATGCATGTTATGCGGATACACTATCACATTTACCAAACACTCTTATTCAGATCGACTTACAGGAGCAATTAGGGTTAAGGGCCATGTTGACTGACCTTCATGTAAAGTAACGATGGACTGTCGTTTCTCTTTGCTTATTTGAGCTGTTCTTGAGATATTACAGTGTGGGAAAAAAGTATTTGATACCCTGCTGATTTTATACGTTTGCCCACTGACAAAGAAACGATCAGTCTATAATTTAATTATAGGTTTATTTGAACAGTGAGAGACAGAATAAAATAAAAAAATCCAGAAAAACGCATGTCAAAAATGTTAGAAATTGATTTGCATTTTAATGAGGGAAATCAGTATTTGACCCCTCTGCAAAACATGACTTAGTACTTGGTGGCAAAACCCTTGTTGGCAATCACAGAGGTCAGACGTTTCTTGTAGTTGGCCACCAGGTTTGCACACATCTCAGGAGGGATTTTGTCCCACTCCTCTTTGCAGATCTTCTCCAAGTCATTAAGGTTTCAAGGCTGACGTTTGGCAACTCGAATCTTCAGCTCCCCACAGATTTACTATGGGATTAAGGTCTGGAGACTGGCTAGGCCACTCCAGGACCTTAATGTGCTTCTTCTTGAGCCACTCCTTTGTTGCCTTGGCCGTGTGTTTTGGGTCATTGTCATGCTGGAATACCCATCCACGACCCATTTTCAATGCCCTGGCTGAGGGAAGGAGGTTCTCACCCAAGATTTGACGGTACATGGCCCCGTCCATCGTTCCTTTGATGCGGTGAAGTTGTCCTGTCCCCTTAGCAGAAAAACACCCCCAAAGCATAATGTTTCCACCTCCATGTTTGACGGTGGGGATGGTGTTCTTGGGGTCATAGGCAGCATTCCTCCTCCTCCAAACACGGCGAGTTGAGTTGATGCCGAAGAGCTCGATTTTGGTCTCATCTGACCTCAACACTTTCACCCAGTTGTTATTCTGTCTCTCACTGTTCAAATAAACCTACCATTAAAATTATAGACTGATCATTTCTTTGTCAGTGGACAAACGTACAAAATCAGCAGGGGATCAAATACTTTTTTCCCTCACTGTATAGACTTAGTCTTTTCTCACCAAGTGCCTTGCAAAAGTATTCATCCCCCTTGGCGTTTTTCCTATTTTGTTGCATTACAACCTATAATTTAAATATATTTTTATTTGGATTTCATGTAATGGACATACACAAAATAGTCCAAATTGATGAAGTGAAATTCAAAAAATAACTTGTTTCAAAAAATTCAAAAAAATAAATAACGGAAAAGTGGTGCGTACATATGTATTCACCCACTTTGCTATGAAGCCCCTAAATAAGATCTGGTGCAACCAATGACCTTCAGAAGTCACATAATTAGTTAAATAAGGTCCACCTGTGTGGAATCTAAGTGTCACATGATCTGTTATACATACACATGCTCTGAAAGGCCCCAGAGTCTGCAACACCACTATGCAAGGGGCACCACCAAGCAAGCGGCACCATGAAGACCAAGGAGCTCTCCAAACAGGTCATGGACAAAGTTGTGGAGAAGCACAGATCAGGGTTGGGTTATAAAAAAATATCAGAAACTTTGAACATCCCATGGACCACCATTAAATCCATTATAAAAAAATGGAAAGAACATGGCACCACAACAAATCTGCCAAGAGAGGGCCGCCCACCAAAACTCATGGACCAGGCAAGGAGGGCATTAATCAGAGAGGCAACAAGGAGACCAAAGATAACCCTGAAGGAGCTGCAAAGCGCCACAGCGGAGATTGGAGTATCTGTCCATAGGACCACTTTAAGCCGTACACTCCACAGAGCTGGGCTTTATGGAAGAGTGACCAGAAAAAAGCCATTGCTTAAATAAAAAAATAAGCAAACACGTTTGGTGTTCGCCAAAAGGCATGTGGGAGACTCCCCAAACATATGGTTGAAGGTACTCTGGTCAGATGAGACTAAAATTGAGCTTTTTGGCCATCAAGGAAAACGCTATGTCTGGCGCAAACACAACACCTCTTATCACCCCGAGAACACCATCCCATCCACGACCCATTTTCAATGCCCTGGCTGAGGGAAGGAGGTTCTCACCCAAGATTTGACGGTACATGGCCCCATCCATCGTCCCTTTGATGCAGTGAAGTTGTCCTGTCCCCTTAGCAGAAAAACACCCCCAAAGCATAATGTTTCCACCTCCATGTTTGACGGTGGGGATGGTGTTCTTGGGGTCATAGGCAGCATTCCTCCTCATGCTGTGGGGATGTTTTTCCATCGGCAGGGACTGGGAAACTGGTCAGAATTGAAGGAATGATGGATGGCGCTAAATACAGGGAAATTCTTGAGGGAAACCTGTTTCAGTCTTCCAGAGATTTGAGACTGGGACGGAGGTTCACCTTCCAGCAGTACAATTAACCTAAGCATACTGCTATAGCAACACTCAAGTGGTTTAAGGGGAAACATTTAAATATCTTGGAATGGCCTAGTCAAAGCCCAGACCTCAATCCAATTGAGAATCTGTGGTATGACTTAAAGATTGCTTTACACCAGCGGAACCATCCAACTTGAAGGAGCTGGAACAGTTTTGCATTGAAGAATGGGCAAAAATCCCAGTGGCTGCAAGGCAACAAAATAGGAAAAATGCTTAAGGGGGTGGATACTTTTGCAAGCCACTGTACCTTGTAACAACACAACTGATTGGCTCAAACACATTAAGAAGGAAAGAAATTCCACAAATTAATTTTTTAAGAAGGCACACCTGTTAATTGAAATGCATTCCAGGTGACTACCTCATGAAGTTGGTTGAGAGAATGCCAAGAGTGTGCAAAGCTGTCATCAAGGCAAAGGGTGGCTATTTGAAGAATCTCAAATATAAAATATATTTTGATTTGTTTAACACTTCTTTGGTTATTACATGATTCCATATGTGTTATTTCATAGTTTTGATGTCGTGTTCTAAAACTTTTGACCGGTAGTGTATAACCACCCAACTGTATATAACTACCACCCTACTGTATATAACCACCACCCTACTGTATATAACCACCCTACTGTATATAACCACCACCCTACTGTATATAACCACCACCCTACTGTATATAACCACCACCCTACTGTATATAACCACCCTGCTGTATATGACGACCCTACTGTATATAACTAAGCTCCCAGTCTGGGAGAGAGAGAGCAGTCCTCTGCTGCGTAACCCCCACCACCCTACTACCTTGATCAGTATTTCAGGCCTGGGCCTGCCCATGAATATTAATGCTGCACACAGGCTCAGGCTGACCACTGAGACGGAGACCAGCGTAAAGAGATAGTGCCTCCAGTTTAAAGTCCTCTTAGCATCAAACGGAATGCAGGTCTGAAGCAATTTACAGAAGGAGAGAGAGGGTGGAGGAGGGAGGGAGAGGGTAGAGGGTGGAGAAGGTGGAGAGAGGGTGAAGGAGGGGGTGAGAGGATGGAGGAGGGGGAGAGAGGGTGGAGGAGGGAGGGAGAGGGTAGAGGGTGGAGAAGGGGGAGAGAGGGTGAAGGAGGGGGTGAGAGGATGGAGGAGGGGGAGAGAGGGTGGAGGAGGGAGGGAGAGGGTAGAGGGTGGAGAAGGTGGAGAGAGGGTGAAGGAGGGGGTGAGAGGATGGAGGAGGGGGAGAGAGGGTGGAGGAGGGAGGGAGATGGTAGAGGACGGACAGAGAGGGTGGAGGAGGGAGAAAGAGGGTGGAGGAGGGAGAGGGAGAGTGGAGGAGTGAGATAAAGAAGGAGAAAGAAGGAGAGACACAGAGAGAGTGGGTTAGATGTTGAGAGAGAATGTACCTTGTGCACTGTGACATTGGAATGACGTTTTAGGTGATAATAGACTCACATTGAGTTATTATAAACCAATAGAATGCCCCAGAGATTAAATACACACACAGTACACACACACACACACACACACACACATACACACACACACACGTTGAAGTCTGATCGTATTTTATGTATTCCATCTGAGCTGGAGTAGATACACCTCCAGCGAACACACTTCAACATTAAAGTAAATAATTTACACGTTCGATTTTAATAGCTAAAAGACAAATCATTGATGGCTAGAGGCTATCAGCAGAGTTGAGCTGAGCCTGAGGTTCTGTACCATACACACAGACATCCCTACCATACACACAGACATCCCTACCATACACACATACATCCCTACTATACACACAGACATCCCTACCATACACACAGACATCCCTACTATACACACAGACATCCCTACTATACACACAGACATCCCTACCATACACACAGACATCCCTACTATACACACATAGACATCCCTACTATACACACAGACATCCCTACTATACACACAGACATCCCTACCATACACACAGACATCCCTACTATACACACAGACATCCCTACTATACACACAGACATCCCTACTATACACACAGACATCCCTACTATACACACATAGACATCCTACACATATACATCCCTACTATACACACAGACATCCCTACTATACACACAGACATCCCTACTATATACACAGACATCCCTACTCTACACACAGACATCCCTACTATACACACATAGACATCCTACACATAGACATCCCTACTATACACACAGACATCCCTACTATACACACAGACATCCCTACCATACACACAGACATCCCTACTATACACACAGACATCCCTACTATACACACATAGACATCCTACACATAGACATCCCTACTATACACACAGACATCCCTACTATACACACAGACATCCCTACCATACACACAGACATCCCTACCATACACACAGACATCCCTACTATACACACAGACATCCCTACTATACACATAGACATCCCTACTATACACACAGACATCCCTACTATACACACAGACATCCCTACTATACACACAGACATCCCTACTATACACATAGACATCCCTACTATACACACAGACATCCCTACTATACACACAGACATCCCTACTATACACACAGACATCCCTACTATACACACAGACATCCCTACCATACACACAGACATTCCTACTATACACACAGATGCACACAAACCCTAATCTCTCTCACATCACACAATCCTCAGTTCATATGTAGCTCCCGTATGAATTGATATATTTGTTGGTAAATTGAATATGGTTTGATATTCTCTTGTTCAACACAAAAGTTGTAGCTATCCGTTCATATTCATGTAAAATCCCTTGTAGAAGCCCTTGAAGTAGTGACAGAAGAGGACATCAATACCAGCCCACCAGATAGCCTGTTGATCAGGGAGAGAGAGAGAGAGAGAGAGAGAGAGAGAGAGAGAAGAGAGAGAGAGAAGAGAGAGAGAGAGAGAGAGAGAGAGAGAGAGAGAGAGAGAAGAGAGAGAGAGAGAGAGAGAGAGGATGTAAGCACTCAATTCCTCAGACACATACCTTATTATAATTGATTGGATTTATATAGAGCTTTACATTGTGTAGAGGAAATATAGAGGTATACACAATGACACACTAACTGTTACTCATGAATGCGTGCACAGAAGACTCTAGACTTTGTGATGTCACGAGAGGCTACACAGCTTTCAGCGGGATTGCTCAAGTAGTGCAAGGAGACCAGGTTCAACCAAAACAAGGATTTTATTAAAGGTCTTGGGAAACTAACGAAAGTATAACACAATTCTGTTCTCTGGTGGCTCTTAAGGGTTAACAGTTCAGGGATGTCTCTTCCACATCCAAAATCATAACTCTCCCTCGCTCAAATAACTTTTCCCCAGCCTTACTGTATTCCACGTTGCAGCTAGTGGCCAACCCAGCAAAACGTCCTTCCAAAATCCCACACGTATTTCCACAGGTGCATATATCCAAAGGTGAGTATTTCC
>NC_059196.1:33143084-33168084 GCF_020615455.1 Coregonus clupeaformis
GATCAGAGAATGAATCTAGTACTGAAAGCATAAGCTACAGCTAGCTAGCGCAGCAGTGCATAACATGTGGTGAGTAGGTGACTCAAAGAGAGAGCAAGACAATAGTTTAACAGTTTTGAACAAAAAAAAATATTCCAAAATTAAGCAGAAGCCAGAAAGAGAGAGAGAGAGCAAGCTAGAGAGAGAGAGATAGAGAGAGAGAGAGAGAGAGAGAGAGAGAGAGAGAGAGAGAGAGAGAGAGAGAGAGAGAGAGAGAGAGAGAGAGAGAGAGAGAGAGAGAGAGAGAACTAGCTAAATTTGGTTTACTTTCACTTTCAGCTAGCAAATGCAGCTAGCTAGTTTAGCTGACTCAAACACCCGGCTCAAACAGAGAGGGATGCTATGTTAGCTAGCTGGCTATGGCTATCCAACACTGGAACTTTTCCAAGTGAAGGTTTTATTAATTTATTGCCACCGGGGCCCGCCGGTGTAACTGCTAAACTGCTTTCTTACTGTATACTGTACTGCATGATTGTAGCGAGTTTACTAACGCGTTAGTTCTATTAGCTATGTTGACTATGACGTTACTTTAGCTAATATGGTGACAACGATGTAGGCTGTGTGTAGCAGTTATGATATGAAGGTTTGGCTTGGAAAGGTTTTTTCGCCTGGTCACAGACAGCTGACGTGTTGTGCACTGAAGTCCACAAGCGAAGGGAAAAGGTGAGAGGAGGAGTGCGCGAAGAAATACAACGAGCTGTTTGTATGTGGCTATGAAAGTGAACTGTTTGCGTGTGATCAGGGGTGTATTCATTCCTCCGATTCTGTTGAAAAATTGAATGAAATGGGGATAAACATATCTGAATTTGTTCAACAGAAACTCTCATTTTCAACTGTTGGACTAATGATTATGCCCTAGATCAGCTAGATGCAGGTAAGAGTGTGCAAGACGGCATTGAATGTGTCATTGTCTGTCACCTTGATTACAAAAAATTATCTTGACCTGTGCACCTACGTTGTAAACTTTAATTCATAGGCTAGGTTGTAGTAGCCTAAACCTATCAATGTTACATTGAGCTGGGTGACAGTCATCCAATATGCTGTAATAGAAATAAGGCAATGCTCTTAAAAATAAATAATCATCACCCCTCATCTTAAACGGCACCGACCGCCACTGGTGCATGTGTACCCTTGTTTGTGTGTGTGTGTGTGTGTGAGAGAGAATAGTTTAATAATAGACTCTGATTAAAACCCTACAACTTCCCCTCTCTTCCTCTCTTCCCCCATCCCTCTCTTCCTCTCCCTCTCCACATTGCAAGGCCTCTTATTCCGTATTAATGAGATGCATTAAAATGGGAAGGACCTGATCCACTCTCTTTTCTCTTCTGTCAGTGATTACACTGTAGACCTGTGCTGTGCTGTATGTTAGTGTCCAGCACATCATATCCCTAATAGAATAAACTACAGTGCACAGGATGAATGGAGTACGGACATAAGCCACTAGCCAAGCCTCAGAATTACTACACATGAGGAAGGTAGACTTTTGCAGGTCTGTAGACTGATGCCCTGTCCCATTGTAGACTATCACAGTGTAAATGTCTACCTTTCTCCATCTTTCCCAATCTCTCTCTCTCCATCTTCCTCCCTCCCTCAATCTAACCCTGTACTGTAAGTAGGTCCTTGCACAGTCAGCCGTTTCCTCCCAATAGTCCCAAAGTAGCTGTGCTCTGCTGATTGTCATGATAACAACCTGAATACAGCTGATCCACATTGAGAGGATGGAGTGTCAAATAAAGTGAAATGTACAGAGAGTGATTATGAGGGAGATAAAAAAAAGAGGATATATTGAGAAAAAACTTTGGAAGACAAGAGCAGCAACTTGGCAGCACTGAAAAACTGATGAGAGAGAAAAAAAGAGTTTAATTTTGTATTTTTTTTAGTGATATAAAACGAATAACAAAGTGTGAGTGAGTTTGTGTTACTTCATGGAGGATTTCATGACAGACGCTAAGGTCATGGCTACTGGTGGCTTGTTACGTGTTGTCAGGTTTTGTCACACTGTTAAAAAAAAATGAATTATTAGGGGGTAGATCTGCTTTAATATTGCAGATAGATTGTAACTTCCATCAATGTAATTGTCTGCATCACTTCCAATCCCACATATGTTTTTTTTCTTCTCGCAAATAAAATATATATATATATATATATATATATATATATATATATATATATATATATATATATATATATATATACAGTGGGGGAAAAATGTATTTAGTCACCCACCAATTGTGCAAGTTCTCCCACTTAAAAAGATGAGAGAGGCCTGTAATTTTCATCATAGGTACACATCAACTATGACAGACAAAATGAGAAAAAAAAATCCAGAAAATCACGTTGTAGGATTTTTAATGAATTTATTTGCAAATTATGGTGGAAAATAAGTATTTGGTCAATAACAAAAGTTTCTCAATACTTTTTGTTATATACCCTTTGTTGGCAATGACACAGGTCAAACGTTTTCTGTAAGTCTTCACAAGGTTTTCACACACTGTTGCTGGTATTTTGGCCCATTCCTCCATGCAGATCTCCTCTAGAGCAGTGATGTTTTGGGGCTGTTGCTGGGCAACACGGACTTTCAACTCCCTCCAAAGATTTTCTATGGGGTTGAGATCTGGAGACTGTCTAGGCCACTCCAGGACCTTGAAATGCTTCTTACGAAGCCACTCCTTCGTTGCCCGGGCGGTGTGTTTGGATTGTCATGCTGAAAGGCCCAGCCACGTTTCATCTTCAATGCCCTTGCTGATGGAAGGAGGTTTTCACTCAAAATCTCACGATACATGGCCCCATTCATTATTTCCTTTACACAGATCAGTCTTCCTGGTCCCTTTGCAGAAAAACAGCCCCAAAGCATGATGTTTCCACCCCCATGCTTCACAGTTGGTATGGTGTTCTTTGGATGCAACTCAGCATTCTTTGTCCTCCAAACACGACGAGTTGAGTTTTTACCAAAAAGTTCTATTTTGGTTTCATCTGACCATATGACATTCTCCCAATCCTCTTCTGGATCATCCAAATGCACTCTAGCAAACTTCAGACAAACCTGGACATGTACTGGCTTAAGCAGGGGGACACGTCTGGCACTGCATGATTTGAGTCCCTGGCGGCGTAGTGTGTTACTGATGGTAGGCTTTGTTACTTTGGTCCCAGCTCTCTGCAGGTCATTGGTCATGGTTCTGGATTTTTGCTCACCGTTCTTGTGATCATTTTGACCCCACGGGGTGAGATCTTGCGTGGAGCCCCAGATCGAGGGAGATTATCAGTGGTCTTGTATGTCTTCCATTTCCTAATAATTGCTCCCACAGTTGATTTCTTCAAACCAAGCTGCTTACCTATTGCAGATTCAGTCTTCCCAGCCTGGTGCAGGTCTACAATTTTGTTTCTGGTGTCCTTTGACAGCTCTTTGGTCTTGGCCATAGTGGAGTTTGGAGTGTGACTGTTTGAGGTTGTGGACAGGTGTCTTTTGTACTGATAACAAGTTCAAACAGGTGCCATTAATACAGGTAACGAGTGGAGGACAGAGGAGCCTCTTAAAGAAGAAGTTACAGGTCTGTGAGAGCCAGAAATCTTGCTTGTTTGTAGGTGACCAAATACTTATTTTCCACCATAATTTGCAAATAAATTCATTAAAAATCCTACAATGTGATTTTCTGGATTTTTTTTCCACAATTTGTCTGTCATAGTTGACGTGTACCTATGATGAAAATTACAGGCCTCTCTCATCTTTTTAAGTGGGAGAACTTGCACAATTGGTGGCTGACTAAATACTTTTTTTTCCCACTGTACATATACATACATACATACACATACACATACATATACACATACATACATATAAACACATATCCTTTTAAAAAATATATTTCCCTTTATTACTTTCCAACTCCACCACCCCTTCCCTAATTGGAGTAAACTAGTGAACATCAATGCTTAGGCCTCTACTTCCAGCTTATACATACTATATACATTTTATGGACACAGTCAATTTTACAATAATTCTATTTTGTTTGTTTTTACTCATGAACTTCCTCTACCCTCAACCTCTCTGATCATTTTCATGTCCATCTGGTTTGCTTCTATATGCCATATCTTTCTAACTGTGCTCTTTCACAAAAGCTCTCAACCTATATCCTATATACTTATTATGGACACAGTATGCTTATATTATTAGTTATCTTGTTGTTATTAGTTGTTGTTAGTTGTTATTAGTCCCATCGTTAAACTCCATTCAGCACCACCCATCTATCTCTTAACACCATCCATACTGGATTTCTATTTGCTATCTATCTGCAGTGTCAGCTCCAGGTAAATATTGCAATCCTTTAGCCATCCTGGATCTGTGTCCAAAAACAAGCTACAAATGGACTGTACCAAAACAAATGATCTACTGATTCTGTCTCTTCGCAGCAAAATCTGCAGAGCTGGGAAGATTGTATCCCCCATATAATTAACATTATATTGGTTGCAAGAATTTTATATAATAATTTAAATAAAAAAATTATACTTTTTGAATTCGGTGTCGTTTTGCGCATCAATTCATAAACACTATGCCATGGAATCGGTACGTCAAAAATCTCTTCCCAACTATCTATATGGGACGGCTGTCAATCCTTTGGTCCTTAAATGAAACTGGTATACTTTTTTATTTATCACAATTTTCTTTAACCAATTATGTTCTTTAATGCAGGGCCGACAGACAAGTTCCTTACTTTTTCCCCCTTCCACTTTCCTCTTCCATTTTTGCGGTAATGCTGCAATATTTGGTTGTAAATTTGGGTAGAGCAGACATTTCCATATGTTTTTGTTAGCTGCATGTATAACTGCATAACTCCACCAGTCCTACCTATGATATCATTTATGAGATTATACCTTTTTTAAACATTTTTTCAAAAAATAAGATTTTTTACCAATTAGTATATTTGAGTTTAACCACAATAGTTGTTGTATTATTAGTTATGTCGTTTCTGGAGGATTAAATTGAAATTGCAATCAACTTTCTATGGCTTGTTTTAGAAATAGTGATATCTGGGAGATTATTTCCTTTTCAAATAACTGAAAGTGAGACGTTGTAATCTGAACAAAGGGAAAAAGGCCATTCTTGAACATTGGGTGAGACAATCTTACTAATTTCCTAGAGAACCAGTTCGGATTTAAGTATAACTTTTGTATGACTGAAGCTTTTAGTGAGAGGTCTAATTCTTTAATATTTAATAATTTCTGTCCTCCGAATTCATATTCATTATATAAATTGGCCCGTTTAATTTTATCTGTCTTGCCGTTCCAAATAAAATGGAATATTTTATTCTCATATGATTTAAAAAAAACTGTTCGCTAGGCGTAGGCAAGACCATAAGCAAATAGGTAAACTGGGATAATACAAAAGAGTTAATCAGGGTGATTTTTCCACAAATTGACAGGTATTTACCTTTCCATGGTAGCAAGATCTTATCTATTTTTGCTAACATTCTATTAAAATGTATTGGAGTGAGATCTACGATTTTATTGGTAAACAACATGGTAATGTAAACATTGTATTTTTTAGTGATCCAATACGTAATATAGTACATGTATCATAATTTGGTTGTAATCCAGAGAGGTTAGATAATGTATCTAGATCCTCTATGAGGCTGTGGAGGGATTCAAGTTGTGGATTTAAAAGAAAACATGAACCATCAGCGTAGTGCCTTGCGGTCGGAGGCCAAGCAGTTGCCATACAAGGCGATGATGCAACCAGTCAGGATGCTCTCAGTGGTGCAGCTGTAGAATTTTTTGAGGATCTGAGGACCCATGCCAAATCTTTTCAGTCTCCTGAGGGGGAATAGGCTTTGTTGTGCCCTCTTCACGACTGTCTTGGTGTGTTTGAACCATAATAGTTTGTTGGTGATGTGGACACCAAGGAACTTGAAGCTCTCAACCTGTTCCACTACAGCCCCGTCGATGAGAATGGGGGCGTGCTCAGTCCTCTTTTTTTCCTGTAGTCCACAATCATCTCCTTTGTCTTGGTCACGTTGAGGGAGAGGTTGTTATCCTGGCACCACACGGCCAGGTCTCTGACCTCCTCCCTGTAGGCTGTCTCATCGTTGTCGGTGATCAGGCCTACCACTGTTGTGTCGTCGGCAAACTTAATGATGGTGTTGGAGTCGTGCCTGGCCATGCAGTCATGGGTGAACAGGGAGTACAGGAGGGGACTGAGCACGCACCCCTGAGGGGCCCCCGTGTTGAGGATCAGTGTGGGAGATGTGTTGTTACCTACCCTTACCACCTGGGGGCGGCCCGTCAGGAAGCCCAGGATCCAGTTGCAGAGGGAGGTGTTTAGTCCCAGGATCCTTAGCTTAGTGATGAGCTTTGAGGGCACTATGGTGTTGAATGCTGAGCTGTAGTCAATGAATAGCATTCTCACGTAGGTGTTCCTCTTGTCCAGGTGGGAAAGGGCAGTGTGGAGTGCAATAGAGATTGCATCATCTGTGGATCTGTTGGGGCGGTATGCTCCTTGAAAGCGGCAGCTCTACCCTTTAGCTCAGTGCGGATGTTTCCTGTAATCCATGGCTTCTGGTTGGGGTATGTACGTACGGTCACTGTGGGGACGACATCATCGATGCACTTATTGATGAAGCCAGTGACTGATGTGGTGTACTCCTCAATGCTATCTGAAGAATCCCGGAACATGTTCCAGTCTGTGCTAGCAAAACAGTCCTGTGGCTTAGCATCTTGAGTCATCTGACCACTTTTTTATTAACTGAGTCACTGGTGCTTCCTGCTTTAGTTTTTGCTTATAAGCAGGAATCAGGAGGATAGAGTTATGGTCAGATTTGCCAAATGGAGGGCGAGGGAGAGCTTTGTATGCGTCTCTGTGTGTGGAGTAAAGGTGGTCTAGAGTTTTATTTTTCCCTCTGGTTGCACATTTAACATGCTGGTAGAAATTAGGTAGAACGGATTTAAGTTTCCCTGCATTAAAGTCCCCGGCCACTAGGAGCACTGCATCTGGATGAGCGTTTTCCTGTTGATTTATGGCCTTATACAGCTCATTCAGTGCAATCTTAATGCCAGCATTTGTTTGTGGTGGTAAATAGACAGCTATGAAAAATATAGATGAAAACTATCTTGGTAAATAGTGTGGTCTACAGCTTATCATAAGATACTCTACCTCAGGCGAGCAAAACCTCGAGACTTCCTTAGTATTTCATTTTGTGCACCAGCTGTTGTTTACAAATATACACAGACCGCCACCCCTTGTCTTACCGGAGTCAGCCGTTCTATCCTGCCGATGTAGCGTATAGCCCGATAGCTGTATGTTATCCATGTCGTCGTTCAGCCACGACTCGGTGAAACATAAGATATTACAGTTTTTAATGTCCCGTTGGTAGGATAACCGTAATCTTAGGTCATCCAATTTGTTCTCCAATGATTGAAGATTGGCTAATAGGATTGATGGGAGCGGCAGTTTACTCGCTCGCCGTCGGATCCTTACAAGGCACCACGACCTACGTCCACGATATCTCCGTCTCTTCCTCATGCGAATGACGGGGATTTGGGCCTTGTCGGGTGTCTGTAGGATATCCTTCGCGGACGCCACGTTGAAGAAAATATCTTCGTCCAATACGAGGTGAGTAATCGCTGTCCTGATATCCAGAAGCTCTTTTTGGTTATAAGAGACGATGGCAGAAACATTATGTACAAAATAAATTACAAATAACGCGGAAAAACACACATAATAGTACAATTGGTTAGAGGGCTGTAAAACGGCAGCCATCTTCTCCGGCGCCGTTCTTATCGAAAGTGGTTATTAAAGTGGTCCTATGGACAGATACTCCAATCTCCGCTGTGGAGCTTTGCAGCTCCTTCAGTGTTAACTTTGGTCTCTTTGTTGCCTCTGATTAATGCCCTCCTTGCCTGGTCCGTGAGTTTTGGTGGGCGGGCCTCTCTTGGCAGGTTTGTTGTGGTGCCATATTCTTTCAATTTTTTAATAATGGATTTAATGGTGCTCTGTGAGATGTTCAAAGTTTAGGATATTTTTGTATAACCCAATCCTGATCTGTAGTTCTCCATAACTTTGTCCCTGACCTGTTTGGAGAGCTCCTTGGTCTTCATATTGCCGATTGCTTGGTGGTGCCCTTTGCTTAGTGGTGTTGAAGACTCTGGGGCCTTTCAGAACAGGTGTATATATACTGAGATCATGTGAAAGATCATGTGACACTTAGATTGCACACAGGTGGACTTTATTGAACTAATTATGTGACTTCTGAAGGTAATTTGTTGTACCAGACCTTATTTAGGGGCTTCATAGCAAAGGGGGTGAATACATATCCAAGCACCACTTTTCCGTTATTATTTTTTATTTATTTTTTTAAACAAGTTATTTCTTTCATTTCACTTCACCAATTTGGACTATTTTGTGTATGTCCATTACATGAAATCCAACTAAAAATCCATTTAAATTACAGGTTGTAATGCAACAAAATAGGAAAAAACGCCAAGGAGGAAGAATACTTTTGCAAGGCACTGTATCATTGACATGAAGCAGCATCATGGCAACCACAACGTGATGAACAGGGTTGGGTTGCGTACGCGTGTGCGCATGTGTGTGCGCGCATGTGTGTGTGTGCGCACATGTGTGTGCATCTGATAATACTTAGTCCATTGGGCTGTTTCCAAACTGTCAAATACCCGGCCTCCGTCCAGCAGCTCATTAAATTTGATATATAAATGACCTAAATCTCTACACAGCAATCGAACCTCAATAAAGGAATAACGCATGAACATGCCAAGGGCTGGGCGATGTCCAAAACAAACTTTGCAGCCAGTCTACACCCAAACCTGTAGACAACGTTTGGGGAACGTTAGAAAAGCCTGGCTAAGGTCCTTGACGCTGTGAGAAGCACATCAGATAAAGTCAAAGTGTTCATCACAGAGTGCTGATGCTGTGTCATAAAGTCTTCAAGGTATATAACAATTTCCATTTAAATGAAAAAGACTGAATGAGAGGGGGAGTGGGTGAGAGAGGGAGAGGAGGAGGAGGAGGAGGAGGAGGAGGAGGAGGAGGAGGAGGAGGAGGAGGAGAAGGGCGGAGGAAAAGGGGAGGTAGGGTGGGGGTCAAGAGGAGGAACTAATCTAAGGATGTGTAGTGGAGTACCAGGAAGAAAGAGGGATCCTAGGAAGGAGTTCCAGGGAGAAAGGGGGATCCTAGGAAGGAGTTCCAGGAAGAAAAGGGGATACTAGGAAGGAGTTCCAGAGAGAAAGGGGGATCCTAGGAAGGAGTACCAGGGAGAAAGGGGGATCCTAGGAAGGAGTACCAGGGAGAAAGGGGGATCCTAGGAAGGAGTTCCAGGGAGAAAGGGGGATCCTAGGAAGGAGTTCCAGGAAGAAAGGGGGATCTTATGAAGAAGTTCCAGCAAGAAAGGGGGATCCTAGGAAGGAGTTCCAGGAAGGAGTTCCAAGTGGAAAAGGGGTGAAGAGGGAAAAGGAGCAGAGAGGTTGGTAGGCTGATACACACTAACATAGCACTCTCTACCTCTCTAAAACACACATTCTGAAGCAAGCTGTGACAAGTCTGTATGCCCCCTGTGGCGCTACATTGAGAAGTGTCCTGTCTTTCTCCCTGCTCTCCCCTGCTGCTTGGACATATTGCTCTCTTTAACAGCTGACTTGGGATCAGAGCTTCCCTGAACACACACTACATCAGGAGATACTGCTCTCTTTAACAGCTGACTTGAGAGTTTAACCCAACACTACAGTCATGGTCAAAAGTTTTGAGAATGACACAAATACTAATTTTCACAAAGTCTGCGGCCTGGGCATTGTTGTTCACTAATTTACTCCAAGTAGGGAAAGGATGGTGGGGTTGAAAAGTAATAAAGGGGAGTATATATATAAAAAATATATATATAAAAAAAAACATGGGGGATTGGAAGTGATGCAGACAATTACATTGATAGAAGATACAATCTATCTGCAATATTAAGCTGATCCATTCCCCCCGAAAAAAAAAAAAGATTTAAAAAAATAAATAAAAATTGGAAAAAATAAGTCTGCTGCCTCAGTTTTGATGATGGCAATTTGCATATACTCCAGAATGTCATGAAGAGTGATCCGATGAATTGCAATTAATTGCAAAATCCCTCTTTGCCATGAAAATGAACTTAATCCCCCCAAAACATTTCCACTGCATTTCAGCCCTGCCACAAAAGGACCAGCTGCCATCATGTCAGTGATTCTCTCGTTAACACAGATGAGAGTGTTGACGAGGACAAGGCTGCAGATCACTCTATCATGCTGATTGAGTTAGAATTACAGACTGGAAGCTTTAAAAGGAGGGTGGTGCTTGAAATCATTGTTCTTCCTCTGTTAACCATGGTTAACAGAGCTCTATCATAATATCCAGGTCTGTGCCCAAACAGTTTGAAAAAATCCACCTTTCCAGAAATAAGTCTCTCACTGTTGCCGCTTGCTACAGACCCCCCTCAGCCCCCAGTTGTGCCCTGGACAACATCTATCCTCAGAGTTCGTACTGCTTGGTGACCTAAACTGGGATAAGCTTAACACACCGGCCATATGGAAATGTCTGCTCTACTCAAAATTACAACCAAATAATTGCAGCATTACTGCAAAAATGGAAGAGGAAAGTGGAAGGAGGAAAAAGTAAGGAACTTGTCTGTCGGCCTTGAATTAAAGAACATAATTGGTTAAAGAAAATTGTGATAAATAAAAAAGTTTACCAGTTTCATTTAAGGACCAAAAGATTGACAGCCGTCCCATATAGATTGCAAAATAGTTGGGAAGAGATTTTTGACGTACCGATTCCATGGCATAGCGTTTATGAACTGATACGCAAAATGACGCTGGATTCAAAACTTTGAATTTTTCAATTTAAATTATTATATAAAATTCTTGCTACCAATAGAATGTTATTTGAATGGGGGATACAATCTTCCCAGCTCTGCAGATTTGGCTGTGAAGAGACAGAATCATTAGATCATTTGTTTTGGTACTGTCCATTTGTAGCTTGTTTCTGGACACAGGTCCAGGAATGGCTGAAGGATTGTAATATTTGCATGGAGCTGACCCTGCAGATAGCACTACTGGGTGATCTGAAAAGTCATAGACAATTGATTAATAATATAATAATACTTTTAGCAAATATGTTTATTTTCAATTCACAAACTGTAGAAACTATGAGAATAGAAAGGTTCAGAACTTTTGTAAAACATCACAGTACAGTTGAAAAATATATGGCAAATAGAAATCCAATATGGATGTTGTTAAGATATAGATGGGAGGTGTTGAATGGAGCTGAAAGATGGGACTAATAACAACAACTAATAACAACAAGATAACTAGTGTAAGACATGCTGTGTCCATAATAAGTATATACTGTAGGTCATATATTGTGAGCTTTTGTGAAAGAGCACAGTTAGAAAGATATGGCATTTAGAAACATACCAGATGGACATCATGAAAATGATCGGAGGAAGTTCAGGAGTAAAAACAAACAAAATATAATAATTGACTGTGTCCATAAAATGTATATAGTATGTATAAGCATGAAGTTGTTGTTCACTAGTTTACTCCAATTATGGAGGGGATGGTGGGGTTGGAAAGTAATAAAGGGATATATATATATATATTTCTAAAGGATATGTATGTATGTATTTATATATGTATGTATGTGTATATATATGTGTATGTATGTATATATATATATATATATATATATATATATATATATATATATATATATATATATATATATACAGCTGTGGAATAAATTAAGAGACCACTGCAAAAATAGAAGTTTCTCTGGTTTTGCTATTTATAGATATGTGTTTGGGTGAAATTAACAATTTTGTTTTATTCTATAAACTACAGACAACATTTCTCCCAAATTCCAAATAAAAATATTGTCATTTAGAGCATTTATTTGCAGAAAATGACAACTGGTCAAAATAACAAAAAAGATGCAGTGTTGTCAGACCTCGAATAATGCAAAGAAAATAAGGTCATGTTAATTTTTAAACAACACAATAGTAATGTTTTAACTTAGGAAGAGTTCAGAAATCAATATTTGGTGGAATAACCCTGATTTTCAATCACAGCTTTCATGCGTCTTGGCATGCTATCCACAAGTCTTTCACATTGATGTTGGGTGACTTTATGCCACTCCTGGCGCAAAAATTCAAGCAGCTCGGCTTTGTTTGATGGCTTGTGACCATCCATCTTCCTCTTGATCACATTCCAGAAGTTTTCAATGGGGTTCAGGTCTGGAGATTGGGCTGGCCATGACAGGATCTTGATCTGGTGGTCCTCCATCCACACCTTGAATGACCTGGCTGTGTGGCATGGCGCATTGTCCTGCTGGGGAACAATGTCAGCGCAAAAGGAAGCAAGTTTTCTTCCAGGACAACCTTGTACGTGGCTTGATTCATGCGTCCTTCACAAAGATAAATCTGCCCGATTCCAGCCTTGCTGAAGCACCCCCAGATCATCACGATCCTCCACCAAATTTCACACTGGGTGCGAGTCACTGTGGCTTGTAGGCCTCTCCAGGTCTCCATTTAACCATTAGACGACCAAGTGTTGGGCAAAGCTGAAAATTGGACTCAACAGAGAAGATGACCTTACTCCAGTCCTCTACGGTCCAATCCTTATGGTCTTTTGCAAACCTCAGCCTGGCTTTTCTTTGCTTCTCATTGATGAAGGTCTTTTTTCTAGCTTTGCACAACTTCGGCCCTGCCCCTAGGAGCCTGTTTCGAACCGTCCTCGCCGTGCACTTCACCCCAGCTGCCGTTTGCCATTCTTTTTGTAGGTCACTTGATGTCATCCTACGGTTGTTGAGTGACATTCAAATGAGTTGGCGGTCATCCCGGCAGTAGAGAATCGTTTTCGCCCTCTGCCGGTCTGTAGCTTTGTTGTCCCCAATGTCTGCTGCTTGACCTTGTTCTTATGAACCGCCGTCTTTGACATTTTAAGGATGGAAGCAACCTGACGCTCACTGTATCCCTTTGCCAGTAAAAACAGAATTGAACCCTTCTTCAAAACTTTCCTTTTCAACTCTTTTGGCATGGTCAATAGTTATTTTTTGATTAATATTACTTTTGAGGTACTATTAGCACTGTTTTTGCCATCCAGCTGATCCTATTGCAAGAGGATAGTGATGACCACAGCAGTGGTTTTTATACTTTTCCTCATTAAATAAGATTTGGTTCAGGTGATCACCTATTCAGTACCTAATTCAGTAGAATGAGGTGTGCCTGTGTTGGAATGAATTCAACAGACACTGGAATGGAATGGCTGTCATACATGTAGAGATGCTGATTTAAGAAAAATGTGCAAAAAAAAAACATATGGGGGATTGGAAGTGATGCGGACAACTACATTGATGGAAGTTACAATCTATCTGCAATATTAAAGCTGATCTACCCCCTAAAAAAAAAAAAAAAAACGGACGTCCTACAATCTAAACTAGATGCCCTCAATCTCACACAAATTATCAAGGAACCTACCAGGTACAACCCTAAATCCGTAAACATGGGCACCCTCATAGATATCATCCTGACTAATTTACCCTCTAAATACACCTCCGCTGTCTTCAACCAGGATCTCAGCGATCACTGCATCATTGCCTGCATCCGTAATGGGTCCGCGGTCAAACGACCACCCCTCATCACTGTCAAACGCTCCCTAAAACACTTCAGCGAGCAGGCCTTTCTAATTGACCTGGCCCGGGTATCCTGGATGGATATTGACCTCATTCCGTCAGTAGAGGATGCCTGGATGTTCTTCAAAAGTGCTTTCCTGTCCATCTTAAATAAGCATGCCCCATTCAAACAATTCAGAACTAAGAACAGATATAGCCCCTGGTTCACCCCAGACTTGACTGCCCTTGACCAGCACAAAAACATCCTGTGGCGTACTGCATTAGCATCGAACAGCCCCCGCGATATGTAACTTTTCTGGGAAGTCAGGAACCAATATACACAATCAGTTAGGATTGAAAGGCTAGCTTTTTCAAACAGAAATGTGCATCCTGTAGCACTAACTCCAAAAAGTTTTGGGACACTGTAAAGTCCATGGAGAATAAAAACACCTCCTCCCAGCTACCCACTGCACTGAGGCTAGGAAACATTGTCACCACCGATAAATCTACAATAATTGAGAATTTCAATAAGCATTTTGCTACGGCTGGCCATGCTTTCCACCTGGCTACCCCTACCCCGGCCACCAGCTTCTCCTTCACCCAAATTCAGATAGCTGATGTCCTGAAAGAGCTGCAAAATCTGGACCCCTACAAATCAGCTGGGCTAGACAATCTGGACCATTTCTTTCTAAAATTAGCCGTCGAAATTGTCGCAACCCCTATTACTAGCCTGTTCAACCTCTCTTTCGTATCGTCTGAGATCCCCAGAGATTGGAAAGCTGCCGCGGTCATCCCCCTCTTCAAAGGGGGTGACACTCTAGATCCAAACTGTTACAGACCTATATCCATCCTACCCTGCCTTTCGAAAGTATTTGAAGGCCAAGTTAACAAACAGCTCACCGACCACTTCGAATCCCACCGTACCTTCTCCGCTATGCAATCTGGTTTCCAAGCTGGTCATGGGTGCACCTCAGCCACGCTCAAGGTCCTAAACGATATAATAACCGCGATTGATAAAAGACAGTACTGTACAGCCGTCTTCATCATCCTGGCCAAGGCTTTTGACTCTGTCAATCACCACATTCTTATTGGCCTTGGTTTCTCAACTGACTGCCTCTCCTGGTTCAACAACTACTTTTCAGATAGAGTTCAATGTGTCAAATCGGAGGGCCTGTTGTCTGGACCTCTGGCAGTCTCTATCGGGGTGCCACAGGGTTCAATTCTCGGGCCGACTCTATTCTCTGTGTATATCAATGATGTCACTCTTGCTGCTGGTGACTGTCAGATCCACCTCTACGCAGACGACACCATTTTGTATACATCTGGCCCTTCATTGGACACTGTGTTAACAAACCTCCAAACGAGCTTCAATGCCATACAACACTCCTTCTGTGGCCTCCAACTGCTCTTAAGCGCTAGTAAAACTAAATGTATGCTCTTCAATCGAATGCTGCTTGCACCCGCCCGCCCGACTAGAATCACTACTCAAGGCGGGTCTGACTTAGAATATGTGGACAACTACAAATACCTAGGTGTCTGGTTAGACCGTAAACTATCCTTGCAGACTCACATTAAGCATCTCCAATCCAAAGTTAAATCTAGAATTGGCTTCCTGTTTTGCAACAAAGCCTCCTTCACTCTAAACATGCCCTCGTAAAACTGACTATCCTACCGATTCTTGACTTGGGCGATGTCATTTACAAAATAGCTTCCAACACTCAACTCAGCAAATTGGATGTAGTCTATCACAGTGCCATCCGTTTTGTAACCAAAGCCCCATATACTACCCACCATTGTGACCTGTACGCTCTCGTTGGCTGGCCCTCACTACATATTCGTCGCCAAACCCACTGGCTCCAGGTCATCTATAAATCACTTCTGGGCAAATCCCCGCCTTATCTTAGCTAATTGGTCACCATAGCAACACCCACCCGTAGTATGCCAAGTGGCACAGTGGTCTAAGGCACTGCATCGCAGTGCTAGCTGTACCACTAGAGATCCTGGTTTGAATCCAGGCTCTGTCGTAGCCGGCCGTGACCGGGAGACCCATGGGGCGGCGCACAATTGGCCCAGGGTAGGGGAGGGAATGGCCGGCAGGGATGTAGCTCAGTTGGTAGAGCATGGTGTTTGCAACGCCAGAGTTGTGGGTTCGATTCCCACAGGGGGACAGTATAAAAATAATGTCCCCAAAAAATATAAATAAATAAACATTGTATGCACTCACTAACTGTAAGTCGCTCTGGATAAGAGTGTCTGCTAAATGACTAAAATGTAATGATGTAAATGTATGCGCTCCAGCAGGTATATCTCACTGGTCATCCCCAAAGCCAACACCTCCTTTGGCCGTCATTCCTTCCAGTTCTCTGCTGCAAATGACTGGAATGAACTAAAAAAATCTCTGAAGCTGGAGACACTTATCTCCCTCATTAACTTTAAGCATCAGTTGTCAGAGCAGCTTACCGATCACTGTACCTGTACACAGCCCATCTGTAATTAGCCCACCCAACTACCTCATCCCCATATTGTTATTTACATTGTTATTTATTTTGCTCATTTGCACCCCAGAATCTCTATTTGCACATCATCTTCTGCACATCTATCACTCCAGTGTTAATACTAAATTGTAATTATTTTGCACTATGGCCTATTTATATTCTGCACATCTATCACTGTATATAGATTTTCTATTTTCTATTGTGTTATTGACTGTACGTTTTTGTTTATTCCATATGTAACTCTGTGTTGTTGTTGTTTTTATCGCACTTTATCTTGGCCAGGTCGCAGTTGTAAATGAGAACTTGTTCTCAACTGGCTTACCTGGTTAAATAAATAAAAAAATGGTTACCTGCAAAGAAACACGCACCGTCATCATTGCTTTGCACAAAAATGGCTTCACAGGCAAGGATATTGCTGCTTGTAAGATTGCACCTAAATCAACCATTTATCGAGAACTTCAAGGAGAGAGGTTCAATTGTTGTGAAGAAGGCATCAGGGCGCCCAAGAAAGTCCAGCAAGCGCCAGGACCGTCTCCCAAAGTTGATTCAGCTGCGGGATCGGGGCACCACCAGTGCAGAGCTAGCTCAGGAATGGTATCAGGCAGGTGTAAGTGCATCTGCACGCACAGTGAGGCGAAGACCTTTGGAGGATGGCCTGGTGTCAAGAAGGGCAGCAAAGAAGCCACTTCTCTCCAGGAAAAACATCAGGGACAGACTGATATTCTGCAAAAGGTACAGGGATTGGACTGCTGAGGACTGGGGTAAAGTCATTTTCTCTGATGACACTTATGGAATGCTTTTAATTATACTTCAGTATACCATAGTAACATCTAACAAAAATATATCAGAACACTGAAGCAGCGAACTTTGTGAAGACCAATACTTGTGTCATTCTCAAAACTTTTGACCACAACTGTACATTGGGGGTTCTACGGGGCTGTAAGGTATGCTAGTTTTGGTCCTAGACTGATTTCTACCTGTAAAATCAGGTGTGTGACCTCTTCAGTCGTTAACATCAGTAACATGACTCATACAGTAAGTCTAGGAATGCTTTTCATTTGAAAGTGTTTCTTGTCAATTAACCAAGGCCCATGTTTCTGAGTCTACTTGGAGAAAGCACAACAGTGGAGCATTTCAATTTTGGACAATCTCTTATAAATTGGGTTAAAATCATGAATAGTAACCCTATGTGTAAAATAGTAAATAATGGCTATTTCTCAGAAAGTTTTAAACTGTCAAGAGGAGTGAAACAAGGTTGTCCATTATCGGCATATCTATTTATTATTGCCATTGAGATGTTAGCTATTAAAATCAGATCCAACAATAATATCAAGGGATTAGAAATCCAGGGCTTAAAAACAAAGTCATTGTACGCTGATGGTTCATATTATTATGGTTCATGTTTTCATTTAAATCCACAACTTGAATCCCTCCACAGCCTCATAGAGGATCTAGATACATTTTCTAACCTCTCTGGATTGCAACCAAATTATGATACATGTACTATATTGCGTATTGGATCACTAAGAAATTAAAATTGTATATTACCATGTTGTTTACCAATAAAATGGTCTGATGGTGATGTGGATATACTCGGAATACATATCCCAAATGAAATAAATGATCTCACTCCCAAACATTTTAATAGAAAGTTAGCAAAAATAGATACGATTTTGCTACCACGGAAAGGTAAATATCTGTCAATTTGTGGAAAAATCACCTAGATTAACTATTTAGTATTATCCCAGTTTACCTATTTGCTTATGGTCTTGCCTACGCCTAGCGAACAGTTTTTTTAAATGATATGAGAAAAAAATATTCAATTTTATTTGGAACGACAAGCCAGACAAAATTAAACGGGCCTATTTATATAATGAATATGAATTAGGAGGACAGAAATGATTAAATATTAAAGCATTAGACCTATCACTAAAAGCTTCAGTCATACAAAAGTTATACTTAAATCCGAACAAAAATGGAAGAGAAATGTGGAAGGAGGAAAAAGTAAGGAACTTGTCTATCGGCCTTGCATTAAAGAACATAATTGGTTAAAGAAAATTGTGATAAATAAAAAAGTTTACCAGTTTCATTTAAGGACCAAAAGATTGACAGCTGTCCCATATAGATTGCAAAATAGTTGGGAAGAGATTTTTGACGTACCAATTCCATGGCATAGTGTTTATGAACTGATACGCAAAACGACGCCGGATTCAAAACGTATAATTTTTCAATTTAAATTATTATATAAAATTCTTGCTACCAATAGAATGTTATTTGTATGGGGGATACAATCTTCCCAGCTCTGCAGATTTGGCTGTGAAGAGACAGAATCATTAGATCATTTGTTTTGGTACTGTCCATTTGTAGCTTGTTTCTGGACACAGGTCCAGGAATGGCTGAAGGATTGTAATATTTGCATGGAGCTGACCCTGCAGATAGCACTACTGGGTGATCTGAAAAGTCATAGACAATCGATTAATAATATAATAATACTTTTAGCAAAGATGTTTATTTTCAATTCACAAACTGTAGAAACTATGAGAATAGAAAGGTTCAGAACTTTTGTAGGACATCACAGTACAGTTGAAAAATATATGGCAAATAGAAATCCAATATGGATGGTGTTAAGAGATAGATGGGAGGTGTTTAATGGAGCTGAAGGATGGGACTAATAACAACAAGATAACTAGTGTAAGACATGCTGTGTCCATAATAAGTATATACTGTAGGTCATATATTGTGAGCTTTTGTGAAAGAGCACAGTTAGAAAGATATGGCATATAGAAGCATACCAGATGGACATCATGAAAATGATCGGAGGAAGCTCAGGAGTAAAAACAAACAAAATATAATTATTGACTGTGTCCATAAAATGTATATAGTATGTATAAGCATGAAGTAGAGACCTAAGCATTGTTGTTCACTAGTTTACTCCAATTATGGAGGGGATGGTGGGGTTGGAAAGTAATAAAGGGATATATATATATTTTTTAAAGGATATGTATGTATATATATATATATATATGTATGTACAGTGGGGGAAAAAAGTATTTAGTCAGCCACCAATTGTGCAAGTTCTCCCACTTAAAAAGATGAGAGAGGCCTGTAATTTTCATCATAGGTACACGTCAACTATGACAGACAAATTGAGATTTTTTTTTCTCCAGAAAATCACATTGTAGGATTTTTTATGAATTTATTTGCAAATTATGGTGGAAAATAAGTATTTGCTCACCTACAAACAAGCAAGATTTCTGGCTCTCACAGACCTGTAACTTCTTCTTTAAGAGGCTTCTCTGTCCTCCACTCGTTACCTGTATTAATGGCACCTGTTTGAACTTGTTATCAGTATAAAAGACACCTGTCCACAACCTCAAACAGTCACACTCCAAACTCCACTATGGCCAAGACCAAAGAGCTGTCAAAGGACACCAGAAACAAAATTGTAGACCTGCACCAGGCTGGGAAGACTGAATCTGCAATAGGTAAGCAGCTTGGTTTGAAGAAATCAACTGTGGGAGCAATTATTAGGAAATGGAAGACATACAAGACCACTGATAATCTCCTTCGATCAGGTCCCCCTGCTTAAGCCAGTACATGTCCAGGCCCGTCTGAAGTTTGCTAGAATGCATTTGGATGATCCAGAAGAGGATTGGGAGAATGTCATATGGTCAGATGAAACCAAAATAGAACTCTTTGGTAAAAACTCAACTCGTCGTGTTTGGAGGACAAAGAATGCTGAGTTGCATCCAAAGAACACCATACCTACTGTGAAGCATGGGGGTGGAAACATCATGCTTTGGGGCTGTTTTTCTGCAAAGGGACCAGGACGACTGATCCGTGTAAAGGAAAGAATGAATGGGGCCATGTATCGTGAGATTTTGAGTGAAAACCTCCTTCCATCAGCAAGGGCATTGAAGATGAAACGTGGCTGGGTCTTTCAGCATGACAATGATCCCAAACACACCGCCCGGGCAACGAAGGAGTGGCTTCGTAAGAAGCATTTCAAGGTCCTGGAGCGGCCTAGCCAGTCTCCAGATCTCAACCCCATAGAAAATATTTGGAGGGAGTTGAAAGTCCGTGTTGCCCAGCGACAGCCCCAAAACATCACTGCTCTAGAGGAGATCAGCATGGAGGAATGGGCCAAAATACCAGCAACAGTGTGTGAAAACCTTGTGAAGACTTACAGAAAACGTTTGACCTGTGTCATTGCCAACAAAGGGTATATAACAAAGTATTGAGAAACTTTTGTTATTGATCAAATACATATTTTCCACCATAATTTGCAAATAAATTCATTAAAAATCCTACAATGTGATTTTCTGGATTTTTTTCTCTCATTTTGTCTGTCATAGTTGACGTGTACCTATGATGAAAATTACAGGCCTCTCTCATCTTTTTAAGTGGGAGAACTTGCACAATTGGTGGCTGACTAAATACTTTTTTCCCCCACTGTATGTGTATATATACATATATGCGAGAAAAAAAAGAAAACATATGGGGGATTGGAAATGATGCAGACAATTACATTGATGGAAGTTACAATCTATTTACAATATTAAAGCTGATCTACCACCCAAAAAAAAAAGAACAAAAAAAAAGCACAACAGTGTTGATATGACTGAATAGAATCATAACCAGATGTGATATCATACACACAAACATAAGCAAGTATTTTCTGGAGTTGATCACATGAGAACTGTCACGACTTCCACCGAGGCTGCCTCCCCTCCTTGTTTAGGCAGGCTTCGGCGTTCGTCGTCACCGGCTTACTAGCCACTGCCGCTCCATATATCATCATTCCATTTGTCTTGTCTTGTCAATTACACACACCTGGTTCATATTCCCCTCATTATTCCATGTATAAGTGTTCCCTCTGCCCCCTTTGTCCTTGCGGGTGATTGTGTGTTTGTGAGAGTAGTGTAGCTCGGTGGAGCTACTCGTACATTGTTATTGCCGGGGTAGATATTTCCCCTGTGCCTGTTATTGTTGAGCTACTGTTACCTTGTATTGCCAGGTTAGATTTTCCCCTGTGACTGTTTCGTTTGTCGCTATCCAGCGCTATTTGTGTACGACAAAATAAACTCTGCATTCGGTGATTACCCTCCTGCGCCTGACTCCTTCTTTCACACTCATCACAAGAACAGTTGTCTACAAACACTTAAATTGAAGAATGGCAATAATCGTTTCCATTAAATATTTTGGCATCTTGCCATGTAAACATCCTATCATACAAAAGCACTCGTTGGCTTTCTTGGTGAGGTAGTGTTGGCATGGTTCCCTTTGTCTGTTGTGGTGTGATGGTGGCCGTGTGAGAAATTCATCAATTAAAGCCAAACGTGTGGATGGAAGACATAGACTGACAGTGATCTGTGCTGTCGTTATGGAAACGCTGTGATGGAACATTCCGATCACAGCGGAAACAAATCAGAACAAGAGAGAAGGAAAATGATGTTGATGTTCAACGGCAATGGCATCTTTATCCTCCTCCTCATCATCATCATTATCCTCCTCCTCATCATCATCTTCATTATCCTCCTCTTCCTCCTCCTCTTCATCATCATCATCCTCCTCATCATCATCATCACCCTCCTCTTCTCCTCCTCCTCCTCATCATCCTCATCATCATCCTCCTCCTCATCTTCATCATCCTCCTCCTCCTCCTCATCATCATGTAGAGGCAAGCAATGTGGAGCCTATAGAATAGCCAGGTTGATTTTCAATCGTCGTATCAACCAATTACATTAGAATTACCATCCAATCAGGATAGTGCACTGTAACCAATCCAACGTTATGATCAAAGGTATGTACATACAGCACTGCCTCTGTCTGTTTCTATAGAGATAATGGAAGGGTAGCTGGGTGGTGTGTTAGAAAGAAAATGACAGAGAGAGAGAGAGAGAGAGAGAGAGAGAGAGAGAGAGAGAGAGAGAGAGAGAGAGAGAGAGAGAGAGAGAGAGAGAGAGAGAGAGAGAGAGAGAGAGAGAGAGAGAGAGAGAGAGAGAGAGAGAGAGAGAGAGAGAGAGAGAGAGAGAGAGAGAGAGAGGGGGGACAAGGACAACAAATATGCAGTCAGCCTAAAGACAGCAGATAAGAATCAGGGCTAAAAGCAACCTTAATGAATATGGTAGTGACACACACACACACCGGTAAAGTCAGAACCCCCCCACTCTAATCAGCACTGCATGACAACAACTAGGGGGTGATTACATTTGTTTAACCTGTACAAGTGTGTGGTTTGAAATGGAAATATGTTTTTGGCATATCCCACTCCCCCTGAGAGACCCTCAGAGAGTGGGGGCATGGTCAGGGATCAGCCATTATTGAAGGTGACCCTGGAGCAATTAGTGTTAAGTGCCTTGCTCTAGGGCTGAGCAACACCTTTTTCACCTAGTCAGCTCAGGGAAATGACTAATCTTACCACAAATCTCTTTCCCTAGTCCACTCCAGGACACCCCGCTTCTCCCCCAATTATTCAGATTGTTATATGGTGGTATGTACACATTACATTGTAATTAGTATAGCATAAAACTCCATTTTGAGATGACTCACAGAAAACTCTCACTCCTTCCCTCCCTTCTGTCCCTCTCTCTCTACCTCCCTCTTTCTTCCCGTACTCCCTCCTTCCCCTTATGGAGTAGGAATGTAGTTAGACTTCTTGGAATGTTCTTAAGCTGATTAACTGTTGTGTTCTGATGTGCGCTTCATGGCTTGAGGAACCATAATGAGAACAGTGCATGATGAAAGACCATCTGCTAAGACCTAGTAGCAAGGGAGTGAGGGAGAGATTTGAAAGAGGAGTGGTCTGGGAGGATGAGGGTCCTTATTGTTAATCTCTATGGGGAAACACAGAGACCCATCAAGGAGGGGGAGAGAGATTCATTTTCACAGGTTGGTCAACTGTTGAAAGGGTGTGTGTTTGAGCGTGCGTACGTGTGTGTCTTGTGTGTGTGTGTGTGTGGGTGTGTGTCTTGTGTGTGTGGGTGTGGGTGTGTGTCTTGTGTGTGTGGGTGTGTGTCTTGTGTGTGTGTGTGCCATTAGTCCTGATGGTGTGATAGTGAGAGACTATTATCTAGGTTGAGGCTGGCAGAGTAATCCCCGTGATGCTACTAGCTATATCACAGACCAATGAACTCTCTCTCTCTTTCTTTCTTTTTCTCCCTCTCTATCGTCATCCCTCTCTATCGCTATCGCTCTCATCACAGCCCAGACCTAATGATGATGAAGCCTAGGCCTCAGCAGAGGAGTCAGCACACACACACACACACTACCTCACTCTACACTCTCCTTACATGCACGCACGCACGCACGCACACACACACACAGTTCCCTATTAGTCTGAAGGCATGCTACCTAAGCTATCAGCAGTGGCTAATAGCTGTGTTAGCTGGTGTGATTGGTGTAGTGTGTAGTGTGTAATTCCCTGTATCTGTTTCTAGGCTGTGGCTGGGCTGAAGCTGGGCGGTGAGGGGAGCTCAACCCAGGAGGTGTGGCCGCCTCCCTACAGGGCTGGGGGGGGTGTTTATCTGAGAGTGTGTGTATTAGAGATGGAGAGAAGAGAGAAAAGGGAGGGAGAACGAAAGAAAGAAAGAAAGAAAGAAAGAAAGAAAGAAAGAAAGAAAGAAAGAAAGAAAGAAAGAAAGAAAGAAAGAAAGAAAGAAAGAAAGAAAGAAAGAAAGAAAGAAAGAAAGAAAGAAAGAAAGAAGAGAAAGGGATCAAGAGAGAGTGAGACCATAAATAGTTGCAGCAAAGCTAACCAGCAGGAATTGATTAAAACTCAGAATATCAGACAGGGAGAGGGAAAGTGTGATTATAGGGTTAGGGGGGTTGTGAGTGTAGACTCCCATGCTTGAGTGTATTGATTTGAGTTTGTCCGATTTAGACACACACCCTCTCTCCCTTTCAACACAGACATTGGTAGACTCACAGAGGTTCACAACGTGTAGGCTATGGCCTTGGTCCAATGTACATCACTGTAACTGTAACGTAGACGTCAGGAAGCAGGTGCAGATGGTGAATTTAATAATAACGAACATGGAGCGTACAAAACAAGAGCAGCATCTGGACATGACAACTGAACCTATACTGCCTGAAGAGTGATGCTAGGGAGTGCTAGATAATGGGGAAGTAATCAGGGTAGTGATGAAGTCCAGGTGTGCCTCATGATGTGGCGCAGGTGTGCGTAATGAGGGTTGCCAGGTGTGCGGCCCTCCTGTAGCTCAGTTGGTAGAGCATGGCGTTTGCAACGCCAGGGTTGTGGGTTCGATTCCCACGGGGGTCCAGTATGAAAAATGTATGCACTCACTAACTGTAAGTCGCTCTGGATAAGAGCGTCTGCTAAATGACTAAAATGTAAATGTAAAATGTTAGTAAACCGGCGACGTCGCGCACCGGAAAGGGGGAGCGGGAGTAAACGTGACAGTAACACTCTATTTCAACCTTCCATTGGAATAGATTGGCAGACATGAGACTTGCAGAAGCATGAGATTACATGAACTGTGTGTTAGGATTGGAGGTAAAACAATCTGATCCTAGATCTGTGGTTAGGGGGCACTGCTACCGAGAGAGTCCTTAATAGATCAGATGAGAGTGTACAGATGTAGGATCTTAATTTGATCACCCTGTTGTGTTAGAATGTTTCTGCCCTGCAGGAAATACAAATGTGTCGTTTATTCAAGGTTTTAAAAGGCTTCTAAAGTTTGTAATTTCTACTTTAAAATGTCAGGCTTGATTTGCCCTAACGAAAAATGTATCAACCTGTCACGGTTCAGACAGACGACAAGAGGACCACAATTGCGTCACACCAGAAAGTTTATTAAAACTTAAGGGAAAAGGG